>NC_074677.1:22933144-23085644 GCF_029448725.1 Salvelinus fontinalis | reverse complement strand
CAGTGTCGTCCGGGTTGGGGGAGGGTTTGGCCGGGGTAGGCCGTCATTGTAAAATAAGAATTTGTTCTTAACTGACAAGCCTAGTTAAATTAAGGTCAAGTTAAAAAAAAAAAAATGGCCATGATAAACATTAGTTTGATATGACGGATGGTCAAGTCACTTATGCATAGGCAGAGAGACATGAAACATTGTCTATGCTTCAATCTGCTGCAGTCATCTTGCATATTTCACACTATGCTTTGTTAGTAAGAACTGATCTTATTTGGCTTGGGTTTAATCATTTGATATTTTCTGGCATTATGCACAAAATAGTAATATTGTATGGAGATTGTGTAGCCTGTATTTGAGAGATTTTCAGCACACTGTACTAAATGAGGAAACAATCAGCACAGCTAGTGAGTAACATCCCTCCAAGGGAAAGTTGACATTATACTAGTGTACATGTTGGAGGGAAGCATTACATCTCTCAGTTGAGAAATATAACTGTTCATTGCTTGATTTAACATATGAGTTTGAGGTTATCACAGTATCAGCAGCAGAGCAGCTTTACAGTTACGACAATGGTATACGATAATACAGCATGTCACCTGAACTTCCTCAGCTTATATTTAACTATTCAAACATTAAATTAATTGTTGGCCATGTAAGTGGCCATACTTAGGACAAGCTAAACTAAGAAAATAACTTTGGTAGGGTATATATGTAACCACTGTTCTCTCTCCTCTTCCCCTCTATGTGCCTTCAGGAGGGCCAGGAGCTGATCGATGAGAAGCCTGAGCTGCGTTCGGTGGTGCAGCAGAAGCTGGAGGAGATCAGGGAGTGCTGGACGGACCTGGAGAGCACCACCAAGGCCAAGGCCCGGGCTCTGTTTGAGAACAACAAGCCAGAGCCGGTGGTGAAGAGCTACTCAGACCTGGACCACCAGCTCTCTGGCCTGGAGAAACAGCCCCCCCAGCTGGAGCAGGCTCATCACCTACCCACATTCAACGAGCAGCTGCATAAATTTCAGGTGTCAATTTACTGTTATAGGTTGCTTTTCATGATTTTTGCTATGGCAGTTATTTTGTGACAACACATTTCAACTCATTTTATATTAATTTATGTAATATTTCAAATTCAAATGTCTGTTAATGCTATAGAAGCCGTTGTTGTTGACTTTTACATGCCAAGTTCCCTGCCATCAGACACTAGGCTGGTTGTCGACATGAAAGAATGCACCGTATAGTTTGTTCTTAAAGCCAGCTAATCCATTACATTGCATAACATTGAAACACAACACACACAAGAAAATAGCTCAAAGTGCTGTTCAAACCCATGTGCTGTGTGTTTGGGCATCAGTCTCTCATCATCTATTCCTAACGTGACCTCCTCTTTCCCCCTGGCTGGCCTCCCTCAGTCTCAGATGGGGAACTTGTACAAGGACGTTGGGGAACTAGGGTCCCTCCAGGGGGTGTGCCTCCCCCAGCGAGGCAGCCTGGTGAAGGGTGGGGAGGGAGAAGGGGGCGAGCAGCCAGCCGTAGTGGAAACCCGCATCGTGCGCCTCATCGAGCCCCTGAAGGAGAGGCGACGCATCCTGCTGGCCTCCAAAGAGATGCACCAGGTCGCCCAGGACCTGGAGGAAGAGATAGTGAGTGACTGACACACTTCATCACTCCCTGGTGCCTCTAGCCTTTCTTTCCCTATGTTGATTGATTTAATTTATTTGACAATTTTTTAAATTTATTCCATACGAGTCAAAAGTTTGGACACACCTACTCATTCAAGGGTTTTTCTTTATTTTTTTTACTATTTTCTACTTTGTAGAATAATAGTGAAAACATCAAAACTATGAAATAACACATCATGTAGTAACCAAAAAAGTGTTAAACAAATCAAAATATATGTTATATTTGAGATTCTTCAAAGTAGCCACCCTTTACCTTGATGACAGCTTTGCACACATTTGGCATTCTCTCAACCAGCTTCATTAGGTAGTCACCTGGAATACATTTCAATTAACAGGTGTGCCTTGTTAAAAGTTCCCTTGTGGAATTTCTTTCCTTCTTAATGTGTTTGAGCCAATCAGTTGTGTTGTGACAAGGTAGGGGTGGTATACAGAAGATGTGGTAAAAGATCAAGTCCATATTATGGCAAGAACAGCTCAAACAATTGAGATGGTTTGGGATGAGTTTGACCAAAAAGTGAAGGAAAAACAGCCAACAAGTGCTCAGCATATGTGGGAACTCCTTCAAGACTTTTGGAAAAGCATTCCAGGTGAAGCTGGTTGAGAGAATGCCAACAGAGTGCAAAGCTGTCATCAAGGCAAAGGGTGGCTACTTTGAAGAATCTCAAATATAAAATATATTTTGATTACTTTTAACACTTTTTTGGTTACTACATTATTCCATGTGTTATTTCATAGTTTTGATGTCTTCACTATTATTCTACAATGTAAAAAATAGTAAAAAATTAAGAAAAACCCTTGAATGAGTAGGTGTTTCTAAACGTTTGACTGGTACTGTACATAAGGGCGCTCCAGCCGGTGACACCTCCACATGCAAAATATACTTCCCTCTCTCCGTGCCATCTTTCCATCTCTCCCTCTCTCCACCTTTATCTCTCCATCTATTCTGTTATTTTCTGTCCTATAGCCTCTTAAGGTCTTTAATATGCTTTTCTAAATAGTTCTTATGTTCTGTGGTCAAAGGTTGACGATGTCTCCCATTCTTTATCAATTAAACCATCAGGGTCTCCTCTCAATGAGATAGGTATGTACAGACTGTCACTGACCACAGTTTGATGATTTGTTATAGCTGTGGATCCAGGAGCGGCTTCCTCTGGCCTCCTCTAAGGATTACGGCAACAACCTGCAGAGTGTTCAGCAGCATGTCAAGATCAACCAGGTGAGAGACAGATGACCTCTATATGAGCACACAACACTATCTCTTCACAGCACAGCATAAACTCAATAACTATCCCTGCTCATCTCAGACCTAACTACAGTCCCCACACAACAGGACACACCGCCACGCATTTTATAAAGGAAAGCAAAAATGTGAGCTCTTATTGGACACATTCAGATAATGCCTCCCAATTTCACTCTGTTTTGAGCCGTTTTTACCCAGCTAAACATGACCCCTGGTTCTTATTGGCCTGTCAGACACTGCAGAGGGATCTGCAGGGGCGCCAAGCACGGGTGGAGGAGGTGTTGGACCGGGCGGGGATCATCGCCTCTCTGCGGACCCCTGAGGTTGACTTTGTGCGTGAGGGGGCGGGGCATGTGCGTCAGGTGTGGGAGGTGCTGAGGCTGGAGGCGGAAAGGAGGTCTGTGATGCTGGATGTGGTGCTGCAGGCCCAGCAGTACTACAGCGAGGCAGCCAAGGTGGAGTCCTGGCTGGCAGGCCAGAAACTGCACCTCATCAATGAGGAGAAGGGCACGGTACGCATGGTATCATGAGATTTAACTGGCAGGGTGGGTATGAGACTGGCCCGTTGGTTAGTAGTCCACAGTGCTCCCGGAGGACCTTTACCATGATTTGCCTAATGTGCCTGTTTGTTTTTTTTTACAAAAAAATGTACATGTATGGTTGATGGTTTGGATTTTGTCCCTAATATGAGGTCACTGTTGTGTAGGATGAGGAGAGCACCCTGCAGCTGCTGAAGGAGCACCTGGCCTTGGAGGCGACACTGGAGAACTACGCTGAGACAGTGGGCATGCTCTCCCAGCAGTGTCAGCGACAGCTGGAGCTTGGGCACCCAGACAGGCACGGACAGTCACACCCAGGCTCAAACTACATCTAAACACATGCTTCAATGATACTCCAACTCATACCCACAAACAACAGCTAATTCACTGGTGGAATTTTACCATAGACCACACAGAAAATAAAATGGCCTCAGTTTGTATAGGCTACTAAATTTCAGTGAATGATCCGTTATTTTACTGTCTACTGTGTCAGTTTCCCTCTCAATATCCCCCTCTCTCTCTTTGACAGTGAGGGGATCACCAAGCAGCAGTCCCACATAGACCGTCTGTATGTGTCTCTGAAGGACATGGTGGAGCACAGGAAGACCAAGCTGGAGCAGCAGTACTGGATGTACCAGCTCAACAGAGAGGTGGAAGAGTTAGAGAAGTGGATCACTGAGAGGGAGGCCGTTGCCAGCTCCACTGAGCTGGGTCAAGACCTGGAGCATGTCACGGTCAGTCTATCAATCAATCAATCAGGCAATGAATCAATCAATCAACGATGGATGGTCACAATCAGTCCCTGGCGAATTACATTGTCATGTGTTTATTCAATAAACATAATTGTTGTGAGTAGTTTCAGCAAAGTGCACCATAAAAACACAACTGAATGACACAAAATAAAGTGCAATAGAAATGACAAATGGAATGGAAATGTGAAATACGATACCTGACCTCTATAACTCTGGTCCCAAGCTTATTCTGGTCTCTCTTTCTCACAGATGCTACAGGAAAAATTCACCAAGTTCTGCTCAGAGACCAACAGCATAGGCCAGCAGAGGATGGAGCAGGTGAATAAGATGGTGAATGAGATGATAGACTGTGGCCACAGTGACGCGGCCACCATAGCTGAGTGGAAGGACGGACTGAACGAGTCATGGGCCGACCTACTGGAGCTCATGGAGACCCGAAGACAGATGCTGGCAGCATCACACCAGCTGCACAAGTTCTTCACCGACTGCAAAGAGGTACAGCTCAGTGTTTCTCCAAGATTATTTTCTAGGTTCCCCAAGAGTATTTTCAATAAGCAGAGGGAAACATAGCTAGGCAGGGAGACCTGACCTGCCTGTACAATGGTGGGAGAAACACTAGTACGGTTCGGCTGGATTTATATTAAATTACATCAAACATCATAGTGGTTGGAGGTGCTGGTAGACAGTGTAGACACTTAGATTTGTGAATATCCCGGGTGTGAGGTTGTATTTGTGAGGGTCTTGTGATGATGATGCTGTCTGTCCTGTGTTGTGCTGTGCTGTAGGTCTTGGCTCAAACTGCGGGGAAGATGAGGCAGTTGCCAGAGGTGAGGGCGTGCCAAGCCAGCATCGCCAACCCTGCCACCCTGCAGAGGCTCATGCTCTCCTTCGAGCACGCCCTCCAGCTGCTCGTCTCACAGGTATTGGTATTTGATTAGGATCCCCATTAGCTGTTGTGATAGCAGCAGCTATTCTTCCTGGGGTCCACAGGTGAGTGTAGATGAGGTGATTTGGTGAAATGTCCCCCTCTGACCTTAGAGGACTGTCAATGCACTTTGGCTTTCCTCTAACACCATTCACTCAAATAAGTAATGCTCCTGGAGGGCATGGGGATGTTATAGATGTTAACCCCAAGATACACAGCGCAGTAAATAGAATACCAATATGGACACAGTGGCAAAGATGAAAGATATTGTGTGCCATATGTACCATATGACTGGAGTCATACTTTTGCCTCAACCCTAGCTAGCACACCTGATTAACCTGGTTGTATTCTAAACTGAAGACCAACCATGATTAGTTGCTGATTTGAAATGACAGAGGTATGTTCTATGTTGTATTCCAGGTGAGGCAGCTGCAGGAAAATGCGGCCCAGCTGAGGACCATCTATGCCGGAGAGAAGGCTGAGGCCATCATGAGTAAAGAGCAGGAAGTGATGTCAGCATGGAAGGAGTTACTGGTTTCCTGTGAGGCCAGTCGTGTGCAGGTCACCTCGGTGACAGACAAGGTGCAGTTCTTCTCGGTGGTGCGCGAGCAGCTCATGTGGATGGAGGGCATCATGGGGCAGATTGGAGGGGACGACCCCAGGTAAGTAATGGAAGGTCTCCTTACCTGAACTAAATGCTAATTGTCAGCCATTTTGATAATCTCATAACTCTGATACTTGACTTGATAAATAGGCTCTTCTTAGTTTAAGGATAAAAAGGAAATGCATCTGTAATGTATATACTGAACAAAACTATAAAAGCAACATGCAACAATTTCAGCGAGTTACAGTTCATATAAGGAAATCAGTCAATTGAAATCAATAAATTAGGCACTAATCTATGGATTTGACATGACTAGGCTTGGGCGCAGCCATGGGTGGGCCTAGGAGGGCATAGGCCCACTCACTTGGGAGCCGGGCCCATCTACTGGGAGGCCAGGCCCAGCCAATCAGAATTCGTTTTTCCCCGCAAAGGGCTTTATTACAGACAGATATACTCCTCAGCTCTCCGGGTGGCTGGTCTCAGACCATCCCGCAGGTGAGGAAGCCGGATGTGGAGGTCCTGGGCTGGTGTGGTTACACATGGACTGTGTTTGGGAGGCCAGTTGGACGTACTGCCAAATTCTAAAAAATTACATTGGAGGCGGCTTATAGTAGAGAAATGAATGTGAAATTATCTGGCAACAGCTCTGGTGGACATTCCTGCAGTCAGCATGCCAAATGCACGCTCCCTCAAAACTTGAGACATCTCTGGCATTGTGTTGTGTGATAAAACTGCACATTTTAGAGTGGCCTTTTATTGCCCCCAGCACAAGGTGTACTTCTGTAATGATCATGCTGTTTAATCAGCTTCTTGATATGCCACAACTGTCAGGTGAATGGATTATCTTGGCAAAGGAGAAATGCTCACTAACAGGGATGTAAACACATTTGTGCACAAAAATAAGCTTTTTGTGCATATGGTACATTTCTGGGATCTTTTATTTCAGCTGATGAAACATGGGACCAACACTTTACATGTTGCGTTTATATTTTTGTTCAGTGTAGATATGTTATCTTCTATTTTAGTAACCATTTCAGGCACCCCTAGTTGATCTAATACCTTCTTGGCTTGCACATACTGTAGATAGACCCATTCATGTTATGCAATAAAGCTGTACTTAGTTTAAAAATAAAATGCTTCGTCACCTTGACCTAATTTCTTTTAATATCTGCCATTCAGTTTAATTTGGTTGTGGGAAATAAGGGAAAAATATGTTGTTTTTGTTTACAGTATTTAAGTAGTCCTCATTTATATTTAAGGATACATCACATACTTAACTCTACTTTCTTTAGCTGGTTTGTCAGAACCCACTAGTCAAGCACCTGGCTAACATTTCACACATACTCTTTTCACACTAGCTGAGCTGAGCCGACCTGTACTTCGCAGGCCTGGTTACAGTATGTATCTACAATACAGTTGCTAGAACCATACTGGAAAGTATGATATAGGGAAAATGGTAATAGGTCCGTCTCTTCACTCTTCTTTTCTGACATTTGCATTTTGTGCTTCCCTCCTGTCTGACGCTGTCCTATGGGGTGGCTTCCGCCAGGGACTCGTCTTCTGCAGAGGTGATGATGAAACAGCATGGTGAGCTAAAAGCCAAGATGGATGGCCGTAGGAAGACAATACAGCAATGTGTGGAGCTGGGAAAGATCCTGCTGGCCGCAGGCAACCCAGCCTCCGAGGAGGTCAGCATCACATATAACTTCACCTACATAAGTATACAGCAAAACCACATTACACTGAATCTGTATGCAGCAAAACCACATTACACTGAATCTGTATGCAGCAAAACCACACTTCACATCACACTGTATGGATCAAAACCACACTTCACATCACACTGTATGGATCAAAACCACACTTCACATCACACTGTATGGATCCAAACCACACTTCACATCACACTGTATGGATCCAAACCACACTTCACATCACACTGTATGGATCCAAACCACACTTCACATCACACTGTATGGATCCAAACCACACTTCACATCACACTGTATGGATCCAAACCACACTTCACATCACACTGTATGGATCCAAACCACACTTCACATCACACTGTATGCAGCAAAACCTCATTACACACTGTACCCACCTAGCACAAAATGTTCTGAGCTTGGTGACAGCGTGGTTGTCCAATGTGTTTTTTTCATACAACCTTCCCACAACTTTCAGGGATTGGTGCAGGATAGTTGCTTGGCTTTGGAACATTCTCAGCACATTTAAGGGACTTGACAAAAAAAAAAAAAAAATCTTGGTATTTCATTATTTTAACAGAATATTTCCTAAAAGTTCAAACATGGTTACATTTAATTTACAGTTTGGTAATGAAATGTTCTCCAACTGGTTTGACATTGGGAATGTTCTCAAATAGTTCAGAGAACAACTTTCTTTTGTGGGAATTTCAGTACTTCAGCATAACGTTTCCTGCCGGTTTCCTCATGGTTCTAATTAAAGTCATGTTCTCAAATTGTTCTAAGAGCGTTAAGAAAACTTTACATAAAAACCACAAGAAAATGTTAGTAATGCTCAGATGAAGTTCTAAGAATGTTAATTAAAAACATATACATTCTGTTCTAAGCATCAACAAAACTATATCATGTTAAAGCTGTTATATGTAACTTTTTGCGATTTCTCCATAGTGCATCTTTATTAAGTCTGTTCAGGTGTGTTGGCTGCACCCTGTTTGAGTAGACGTACAAAAACATTGCACAGCCATCCAAGTGGCGCAGTAACCCAAGGCACTACATCGCTGTGCTTTAGGTGTCACTACAGACCCGGGTTCAATCCCAGGCTGTATCACAACCGGCCATGACCGGGAGTCCCATAGGGCGGCGCACACTTGGCCCAGCGTTGTCCGGGTTAGGGGAGTAATTGGATCGCAAATGGGTATCATGAAAGTTGGGAGAAAAAGGGTGTAAAACACAACAACAACAAAAAAAAACATGTTATAGCTAGCTAGCTCCATCACATCACACTGTATGCAGCAAAACCACACATCACATCACACTGTATGCAGCAAAACCACACTTCACATCACACTGTATGCAGCAAAACCACACTTCACATCACACTGTATGCAGCAAAACCACACTTCACATCACACTGTATGCAGCAAAACCACACTTCACTCATGCTGTGTTAGTTAAAACCTGCTGCAAAACTACAAAAAATGAATAACTAAAATGTTATATTATATTATGAATATTGTGTAGGTTTGTCTTCAATGGAGGTGTATCACTTAAACCTCACATGATGATGAATATAATTCCCTGTCAAGACTGACTTCAAGTGTTTTAATATATTGTCGTTGCATTCCATTTGTTGTGATCTTGAACGCTCCCCAACCGTCTCTCTCCCCCTCTTGACACAGATAAAGGAGAAGTTGGATGCGCTCCTGGCTAAGCAGAAGGATCTCTCTGAGAGATGGGACAAACAGCAGGAGAAGCTGCAGCGCAGTGAGTGACTCACTACACTGGCAGGCACCGTGGAGGGAGCACAAACAGCTTTCAGGCAGCACTGCAGAAATCTTTATATGGAGGAAGGAAGGGCTTGTGTTCAAGAGTACTGGTTTTAGATTGTGCCTCAGAGCAGGCATCTTCACACTGCACGTTTTTTGTGAACAACATGGCTTTCACTATGAATATTTATGTTTGTGTGTGGGCTTCAACAATAGTTTCAACGTGACTAGACTACACACTAAAAGAAATTGTTACATATAGTACCAAATAAGGGTTATTTGGCTTGTTACCATAGTGGACCCTTTTTGGTGCTATTTTGAACCATTTTTTGAAGTTTCTACAAAGAACCATTCTCATAAGGTCATTTCCTGGGATTCTACAAATAACCAGTGCATTTACCTGGAGCTAACTCTGCAAATAGCAGTGCTATTCCATAGGTGTTATTATTGTGTTAATTGACAAGTTGAATCACGTTTGCTAGCTATAGAACAGCTGGGGGACCCTAAGGAAAGAATTGGGAACCACTGATTTAGTCACAAGACACCGTAACTGTCCATAGTCATATTTAAGTATTGACATAAGACATGACATAACACAACAGATTAGATAAACTGGAATGACATTCTCACTCACGGTTGCACAGAAAGAGCTTAGCGCAAACAACGCCCCAAAATATTCAAATGAGCCACCGCCCCTACATTTTAATTATCCCTAAAACATGAGTCATTATGGTTCAAAATAGAACCATCAAAATAGAACCATCACCTCTTAAGGATCAGCCCCTTTTTAAAAATGTTCGCCTAAAATGACATACCCAAATCTAACTGCCTGTAGCTCAGGCCCTGAAGCAAGGATATGCATTTTCTTGGTACCATTTGAAAGGAAACACTTTGAAGTTTGTGGAAATGTGAAAGGAATGTAGGAGAATATAACACATTAGATCTTGTAAAAGATAATACAAAGAATAAAGCAACAATATATATATATATATATTTTTGTACCATTATCTTTGAAATGCAAGCGAAATGCCATAATGTATTATTCCAGCCCAGGTGCAATTTAGCAGTGTATGTGCAAAGTTTTAGACTGTTTCAATGAACCATTGCATTTCTGTTCAAAATGTTGTATCAAGACTGCCCAAATGTGCCTAATTTGTTTATTAATAACTTTTCATGTTCAAAATTGTGTACTCTCCTGAAACAATAGCATGGTATTATTTCACTATAATAGCTACTGTAAATTGGACAGCGGAGTTATATCAGATATGTCTATGTCCTGGGAAATGTTCTTGTTACTTACAACCTCATGCTAATCGCATTAGCCTACGTTAGCTCAACTGTCCCACAGGGGACCTGAAGAAACATATTTTCTAAGTGTGTAGATTACACTTTACAGAACAGTACAGCCATCAAATACATCTGATACAACATCAACACAAGACCTAGCCGATTCAGAGCTGAGATAACCACGACAAACTCAGACTTTCATGTAAATCATTAACTTATGTCAATGGAAGACCCATTCATGCCCATGCAGCATAAATGTGTACATTATATGAGGTTCGTCAATGTTCAAAGACTTTGTTATAATAAGGAATATCGAGTTAAGCATGCCTATCTCTTCTTCTTTCCTTCAGAGAAGGATCAGTTCCAGTATGCCCAGGAGACGGTGAAGGCGGAGGCCTGGCTGAAGGCCAAGGAGCCCCTTATTAGCTCCAGCTCCTCCTCTAGGGTGGCTGGGGGGGCTGGAGGAGATGCCCAGGCCCAGACTGATGAGGTGGAGCAACTCATCCTCCGCCACGAGGCCTTCCGCAATGCTGCAGCCACCTGGAAGGAGCGCTTCAGCTCACTGAGACAGCTCTCCAATGTAAGCCTTTCTTTAGATAGATTCAGACAGTCTACTTAAGGATTTACTTATGTCTGTTGTCTAACATATCCATTAGGATTTTGTTAAACAAGGGTTTAATTAGATATTTGATTCAATAATTTATAGGACACGTCTTTGCAGTACATGTGCAGTAAACTTGCTAGTTGTTTTACTGTTACATTTGAGGTTGCAGTTCACTTCAATCTCTTCTCTCAGGCAGAGAAGCTGAGAGAAGAACAGAGCAGCAAGCCTTCCCCAATGCCACTCTCCAGTCGGAGGATGTTCCCATCATCCTGTCTCACTCCGACCGTTCCTCTTGCTACCTCAACTCTGCTGAGACAGACGGTCCAGGTGCATATTGAGCCCAGGCCCAAGCAGACCAGTCTGGAGATGTCTGCCTCTGCCTCCTCTGCAGCCCAAAGGTTGGGTTCTACCATAGCCAGCTACGCTCCTGTCATAAATGGCTCTGGTTACCATGGACTGGACCATCAGAGCAGCAGCGGGGGATTGGAGAGTTCCAACAACCCTGGACTGAACCATCCGGGCGGTGGAGGAGTGGACAGCAGCTCTAGTTACCTTGGAGGGAACCATCAGACTGGCTCCCCGCCAGTGGATAGTTCTGGCTACCTTGGACTGAACCATCAAAGCAGTGGGGGTATGGTTAGTCCAGGCTACCTACCTCAAAACCAAAGTAGTGGGGGTATGTGTGGTCCAGGCTACCTACCTCAAAATCAAAGCAGTGGGTGTATGGGTAGTCCAGGCTACCTGCCGCAAAATCAAAGTAGTGGGGGTATGGGTAGTCCAGGCTACCTGCCAAAAAATCTAAGTAGTGGGGGTATGGGTAGTCCAGGCTACCTGCCACAAAATCTAAGTATTGGGGGTATGGGTAGTCCAGGCTACCTGCCGCAAAATCAAAGTAGTGGGGGTATGGGTAGTCCAGGCTACCTGCCTCAAAATCAAAGTAGTGGAGGTATGGGTAGTCCAGGCTACCTGCCTCAAAATCAAAGTAGTGGGGGTATGGGTAGTTCAGGCTACTTGCCGCAAAATCAAAGTAGTGGGGGTATGGGTAGCTCAGGCTACCTTGCACAAAATCAAAACAGTGTTGGTATTGGTAGCTCAGGCTACCTTGGGCAAAATCAAAGTAGTGGCGGTATGGGAAGTACTGGCTACCTTGCACATCACCAAGGTAGTGGGAGTATGGGTAGTTCAGGCTACCTTGCGCAAAGTGTTGGAGGTATGGGTAGTTCTAGCTATCTGCCTCAAAGTGGTGGGGTCATGGACCCCAAAATGGCATATGCGTGGCAGCATCTGAAAGCTGACTGCATGCAGCCCAGGATCAACCACATGCAAAAAGCTGTCAACCCCCTCCTGGAGGCCAGCAGGGCGCAGAGGGAACAGTTTGGGGACATCCCCATGGTGGACATGATCGGGCCAGAGTCTGGCCTGGATCTCCTCCACGGCAGGCTCCAGAGGGACCCCCGCGGCAGCCGCTCAGACCCCCAGATGGACCACCTGCGGCGGGAGAGGGAGTACAAGCTAGGTCGGCAGACCTCCAGCGAACAGGAGATTCAGGCGCGGCTCAACGAGCTGCCAATGATTGTGCGCCAGGAGCGCTATAGGCGACGCCTGGAGAGGCAGTCGTCCAGCGAGCAGGAGGGCAGTGGGAAGGCGAGGACACCGAGGCAGGACGACTCCAGCGACATGGAGTCAGCCAAGGAAGGCTCCGACAAGCGCTCAACGTGAGTCCAGGACTGCCTGGTCATAACCTCAGCAGTTCTTCACTGTGCTGTTTGTTTGTGGAAACTCATTTAACAAGCTCATTACAAAAACAGTTATTACAATTTGCACTGTCCACCATGATCCAAAACCATTGATTTGGAATGTAGAGTATTGATTATATTCCCTGTTTGGGTGACTCATGGCAGAAACTGTGTCATTGCAGAGAGAAGAGAGCCACCACCATGGCTGAGATTGTGGAGCAGGCCCAGGAGAGAGAGGCAGCACAAGTAAGTTATTTCACATGTACAGTATTTAACAGTATTTCGTATTTTGTTTTTGTATAATGAAGATCGTTTGTGAGGCCACACAGGCCTGCTTTTCGGATTTCTGAATGACACACCTCTCTCCTGTTTGTTCCAGGCTCGAGGGGAGACGTACCGCCCCACCAGCAGCCTCTCAGCACCTGTGACCTACGAGCGCCCGCGCGCCCGAGACCGCCCCAAACCCCGCAGGAGACCCCGTCCCAAAGAGCCTGAGGAGAAGCGACGCTCTCGCTCGGCTCCGGCCCAGAGTCCGGCACAACTTCTGCCGCCCTCACACACTGCCCATAACGAAGGCTTCCTGTACCGCAAACACGACTTTGAGGGCCACCAGAAGAGTCCCAGCAGGTGGGCGTCCACCGACTCAGTTACACACACCACACACCACGCAGACAAAAGTTAAAAGGTTAATGTAGCTAGATCACAAAATAATATGTGTATATACAGTACTCTATTGACACACTATGACACACATATTGACACACTATGAGTTCACTTTGGAAGAAAGTAGAAACGTGCATAAGCAGTTGCCAAACAAGCTGTTCTTGTTCTTGTTTTGCAGTAAGTCCTGGGTGAATTTGTATTGCGTGTTGTCAAAGGGAGGGATCACTTTCTACAAGGACGCCAAGAGCACCACCACACCTTACAATGAAGAAACCCCACTCGACCTGAGCGTCTGTATATGTGATAGCACCATAGGATACAAGAAGAAGAAAAATGTCTTCGTTATCAAGTATGGCTTGATGAAGAGGATATTTTTTTACTCCACCTTATTACTTATTTTAGCATATAATCATTTTCTTCACCTTAAAACGTTTGAGTGACCAGAGGATAGACTCTTGGTACTTCCAGTAACAATGTCTCTCTCCTTTCTTCTCCAACAGGAAAAATGATGGCAATGACTATATTTTCCATGCAAAGGATGAGGTAAGAATGCCTGTGATGAAATTGAATGTTTCATTTAATGTCTTAACATCAATGTTTTATTCCCATTAGAGAGCTAGATAGGCCACCCCTCTGAGCAGAGTTCCTCTCTAGGTTTCTTCCTACAGTAGGTTCTTTCCTTCTAGGGAGTTTTTCCTGACCACTGTGCTTTCGCTTGGCTTTGCTTGTTCTTTGGGGTCTAGGCCAGGTAACCGTAAAGCACTTTGTGACAACTGCTGATGTAAAAAAGGACTTTAAAAAACACATTTGATTGATTAAATTACTGGTCCTGCTTCTTGGTTTTGTTGACACCCTGACAATATCATGTCTCTGGGTGCACTTTTGCAGGAGGACCTGAAGGCTTGGGTCACTAACATCACCACCAGTATAACTGAACACGAGGAGATTGCCAAGTGGGACAAGCCCACCACCTCGTCCACAGATCCCGACCGCTCGGAGAGGAAGGAGAAGTCTGAGGGCGACGCAGATGCCAGGTCAGAGAGGTCTGAGATGGGAGGAGAGGTGGAGGAGGAGGAGAGGTCAGAGAAAGAGAGGTCTGAGAAGGGAGAGGGGTCCAAGAAGACGGGAGAAGGCTCAGAGAAAGCAGACACGTCGGAAACGGGTGAGAGGGCAGAGGGAGGGGCAGGGGGCTCTAGCACGTCAGGGAAGAGCAAATGATCCCCGCTGAGTGGAGGAGTGGACTGGCATTCAACCATCTAAAGCCCCCCCCCCCCTCCTAACTTTACCCTACGACACCAGACAGTGCTGAACAAGAGAGACGGGGGGAGATGTGTACATTTCTGTGCATATTTTCTCTCTTTTTCTCTCTCTCTATCTCTCTGTCTCTCTCTGTGACATCCTGAGGCTTGGGTCCTAATGTTAACTGTGACTGACTGATCTTTCAGCCCCCCCCCCAGGCAAAATACATCAATACTTGCATTGCATTGTGGCCCTTGCTGGTAGGTTGGAGGATAGGGGAGATTAACCAGCGCCACTGTGTGGTCACAGGCATTTGTCACAGTCACGACTCATTGATCATTTATTTCTTGGATTCACAGCATCTCTCAGTATATATATAATATACCTATGACTGACTATGTAATGCTCTGTCTAAAACAACCCAAGCAGTGGTGAATGAAATGTCTCACAATATTTTGAAAAAGCTTTTTTCTGAAGCAATATACTTTTTTATTTATTCTCTTTGTTTGAGAGAGTGAAAGGAGACAAGAAACAGTTGCTTATTAATTCTATGATTGTTCACATTCATCATCAGCTTATTTCTGTCAGGTCAGCAGCACCTTAAACACTTCCAACACGTCTGTGTATACTCAGCATATTGACATTTCAAACCCATCTCATTGCTATCTCTGAGTCTTGTTGTCATGATGGAATGCTGGTATTACCTACTTGTGTTAATAATTGAATTGATCAACACATGATTCTCTTCTGAACTTTCGGATTAATCATGTACAGGCCCATGCCATACCAGGAATAAAGGTGAAATAGGGTTGCCAACTGATTAAAACTCAATCACATTCAAGAGTCTATTCAAGGAGGCAATGCCCAACATAACCTCCTTGTGGTGCCAGACCTGTGTCATGGCAGGACAGAATAGTGCACCTTCTATTTCAATGCCTTCATGTTCTTCGTGGTCTTGAGAAGTTCACCAATTTTTAAATTAATTTGGCAGTACAATAATTCCATCTGAAGGGAAGGTCTGTGTAAAATGCTAATATCATGGTAGATCTTAAACTATCCCCACATAAAGTATGGTGAATCATTAGAACCTCATTGCTGTTTTTATTATATTATTAGAATATATTTGACAGGGACTGTAATGGTTTCACTTGTGAAAATACAGTAGTAACATCAACATTACGTGAACCACAGAATATACAGTTGAAGTCAGAAGTTTACATACACTTAGTTTGGAGTCCTTAAAACTTGTTTTTCAAACATTCCACAAATTTCTTGTTAACAAACTATAGTTTTGGCAAGTCGGTTAGGACATCTACTTTGTGCATGACACAAGTAAATTTTACAACAATTGTTTACAGACAGATTATTTAACTTATAATTCACTGTATCACAATTCCAGTGAGTCAGATGTTTACATACACTAAGTTGACTGTGCCTTTAAATAGCTTGGAAAATAACAGAAAATGATATCATAGCCTTAGAAGCGTTTGATAGGCTAATTGACATAATTTGAGTCAATTGGAGGTGTACCTGTGGATGTATTTCAAGGCCTACCTTCAAACTCAGTGCCTCTTTGCTTGACATCATGGGAAAATCAAAAGAAATCAGCCAAGACCTCAGAAAAAATATTGTAGACGTCCACAAGTCTGGTTCATCCTTGGGAGCAATTTCCAAACGCCTGAAGGTACCATGTTCATCTGTACAAACAATAATACGCAAGTATAAACACCATGGGACCACGCAGCCGTCATACCGCTCAGGAAGGAGACGCGTTCTGTCTCCTAGAGATGAACGTACTTTGGTGTGAAAAGTGCAAATCAATCCCAGAACAACAGCAAAGGACCCTGTGAATATGCTGGAGGAAACAGGTACAAAAGTATCTCTATCCACAGTAAAATGGGTCCTATATCGACATAACCCGTAAGGCCGCTCAGCAAGGAAGAAGCCACTGCTCCAAAACTGCCATAAAAAAGCCAGACTATGGTTTGCAACTGCACATGGGGACAAAGATTGTAATTTTTGGAGAAATGTCCTCTGGTCTGATGAAACAAAAATAGAGTTGTTTGGCTATAATGACCATAGTTATTGTTTGGAGGAAAAAGGGGGAGCCTTGCAAGCTGAAGAACACCCTCCCAACCATGAAGCACGAGGGTGGCAGAATCATGTTGTGGGGGTGCTTTGCTGCAGGAGGGACTGGTGCACTTCACAAACTAGATGGCATCATGAGGAATGAAAATGATGTGGATATTTTGAAGCAACATCTCAAGACATCAGTCAGGAAGTTAAATCTTGGTCACAAATGGGTCTTCCAAATGGACAATGACTCCAAGCATACTTCCAAAGTTGTGGCAAAATGGCTCAAGGACAACAAAGTCAAGGTATTGGAGTGGCGATCATAAAGCCCTGACCTCAATCCCATAGAAAATTTGTGGGCAGAACTGAAAAAGCGTGTGCGAGCAAGGAGGCCTACAAACCTGACTCAGTTACACCAGCTCTGTCAGGAGGAATGGGCCAAAATTCACCTAACATATTGTGGGAAGCTTGTGGAAGACTACCCAAAACGTTTGACCCAAGTTAAACAATTTAAAGGCAATGCTACCAAATACTAATTGAGTGCATGTAAACCTCTGACCCACCGGGAATGTGATGAAAGAAATATAAACTGAAATAAATCATTCTCTCTACTATTATTCTGACATTTCACATTCGTAAAATAAAGTGGTGAATCTAACTGACCTAAGACAGGGAATTTTTACTAGGATTAAATGTCAGGAATTGTGAAAAACTGAGTTTAAATGTATTTGGCTAAGGTGTATGTAAACTTCCGACTTCAACTGTATCATAAACTACTTCTCCCTCCCTGTTTTCTGTCTTTCTGAGATTAAACCAATAGACAATGATTGTCAGTCAGAGGAGGATTTATGTACAATTGTCATCATCTAGTCATTAAATTGTAGATATCTTTACGTACAGTACACCAATAAATCCTATGCTCTAATAAACAGAGTTCTATGGAATGAAGTGGGTTAAGATTAAAACATTTACATTAATCTACACAAATGAAATGGGGAAACAACATCAGTCAATTATGATATTGCTGTTTATTTCATTTAAATGAAAAATATGCAAATTTGGAGTCACTAAGAAAGGATAGTGTACATACACCAATATCTAGTTAGATTTAACATTTTACAAGGGAAACATGTGCTGGACCTAGGTACATTTGTTGTGTATTTATAAATGTCTATTTCATTTAATTGATCATACGGGTTTGCTACAGACAGTTTTTTCTATTAGTAGTTAGATCCTGTCAGGCAAGTGAATTATTATAAGAACAGTCCTGTTGAGAATGATAGGCCTTTGCTACATTTACTGGAACTGGTTAACTGGCTTGGATGATAACAAAGAACTTGCTAACCTGAATGCTAGTTTATTTAGCAACTCTGGAGCTGATCAGACTGGTATCCAGGCTACACACGTTTTAGCTGTGACTCTTGAGCTATGACTTCAAAGCTAAATACAACCATACATCCACAAAATGTTTTGCTTGCTTCAGTCATATTGGATGATTAATTATAAACATATATTGATAAGAAATTTAATGAACACAAATAAAATGTTGGTTTAGTTAGTACTGTACACCTACAATATGAAACCTCAGGGTAGCCTAGTGGTTAGAGTGTTGGACTAGTAACCGAAAGGTTCTAATCCCTGAGCTGACAAGGTACAATCTGTCGTTCTGCCCTTGAACAGGTAGTTAACCCACTGTTAACTGCCTAGGCCGTCATTGAAAATAAGAATTTGTTCTTAACTGACTTGTCTAGTTAAATAAAGGTAAACTTTTTTTTATTTTTTTATTTTTTAAATAGCCAGCATAGTATGATTGAAATTTGGTCAACTCTATTTCAAATGGGCTACTTTTGAATTATGTTTACAGATATGTTTTATCTGATTCCTAAATGCCCCATACCATGGACCTTCCAAATCAAACATCATTGCTTAAAGTGGTCTGTGTGTGTTATTAGTCATAACCAAATCTCTAAAAAATATAAATAAAAAACCTTGTCAAGCCTTATTCCCAAAACCAGTAGTTAGAAAATGAATTGATTTCACAATATACTCAATACAGACTGTTCCATTTGACTCAGGATGCAAATACTGGCACTCATTGGTATTAAAGTGTTATGACACAAGCAACAGTCTAACTGCAGCTTGTTGATTGGACGCAGTTAACTTATTGGTAAGACTTGAATATATCATGATATACTGTATGTGTTATGTCATCTGTTACAATGTCGACTAGAAACTGTTGAGAAACTGTCAATTACAGTATAACAACAAACTGTCTATTGTAGGTGGTTATTGTAGGTACCACCATGCCATTTTGGATTACAGGCTTTAAAAACAAATGGTACCTAAAATGATAATTTATTAGTAGGCTTATTACCAATTGTTTTCATTGTAACTATTTCCTCCGGAATTGAGGCTTTCATTGCAATACATATTTATTAGTTAAACACTAGTAGCTGTTTCTCTTATTTTCCACTGTGGAAAGAGAGAGGCTCTCCTAATTCTATTCATTCTAATTCTATGGTTCCGCCATCTACATTCTTATCAGAGAAATCCCAGCATCACTTGATTAAACAAACAGGTTAATACTAGAATACTTACTAAACACACATAAATATTACAATATCTACTAAACACAGAAATACTATAAGGCCTACTAAACACACAGAAACAAGGTAACGTAAAGCTCTTGACCTCATGGCTAGTGTTTTTATGATTTTGTGTTTTTCTTGTCTCCGATACTGTGTTAGTGTACCTTAATGATACCTATACCTTGCTGCTATGACATTTTCTCTATGTAAACCTCCTTACTTGCTGATGCAAAATTTACGTGAACATTGGTGTATGCTTGACACAAAGGTGTTAAGCCAAGAGTTTTTGAAAAAGTAATCATCAACCATCCTCCACAGATCAGTAGATACATAATGCATTCTATATAGTAGTGGGAGAGATTCCTGATGTTGCAGCCGCTCACAGTGTTTAAAAATCAAAGTAAATTTGCTTGATGAGTAGAGAAAGTTAACAGATTCCTGTGTTAGAGATTTCACTCTGAAGTAGAATAATAGAAAAAAAAGTTTATTTAATTTGGCAAATTAGTAAACACTGCCAGAGTGTACTGTTCTTGAGACAGGCGTACGCAAAGGTCAATTCTCTTGATTTTGAGGGGGTAAACATACTGTCATTATAACACCTCATGACGTAATCACCAATTAGCATTGGCAAACATTTATTAGAAGTCATGGACTTAATCCATATGACCAGCTATGTACTTAATGCTCCAATCTCCACTTCTTAATGCCTTTGTGCATTTAACACATGGAGCAAAATGTCAAGTGTCATGACTGGTAATGTCAAGTGTCATGATGACACACTTATGTAGGCATAATGACACAGTTATGTATACGCCTTCAACTAAAGTATTCCCTGTATTTAACCAAGTCATTTGTTACATTTTTTGTAAGAAGAAGAAAAACTGTCAGTGTCATAAAGCCACCTGGGGTTAGTAACTGAACCACATAGCTCTGACAACCTAAGTGAATAAATCAGTCATAGATGTCAAATGAAGGGCTGGTCTTTTAAAAAACAACTGTGTTTTCTGTTTTGAGGTAATAACGCTTCAGATCAGTAAGCTTGAAATCTTTGCTTATGTACAGTATGTTGGTACACAATAAAACATTTTTATGCTGTATTCTGTAGCCCTCTTATAGCAGATCAGTGAAAGGCTGAAACACATCAGAGCTACTCGCAGTTTTCAAGAGAGACGCAAGTCGAAACATTAATAATTGATGATGTGCACAGTGTAAAACGCTAGTGACGACGCAGGGTCTGTAAGAAATATACATGTATACAGTATTGCACAAAGTCTGCACAACTCAATGTATGTCTTTTAAGAATGTACATTTTAATTCTGATTTGTTTATTAATAGACTGGAGCAACATCTGCCAATATCTGTCTGTTGAAATATGAAATATGGTATTGTCTCATAAACTCTGTTCATCCCTTAATCTGGGCACTGTCGTTTTTAATACTCTATATAGCTTGACTGGCACCCATTTACATGAAAATCCCATTATTTATTTCACAATGCACAAGAACCTCAAATAGAATTATTAGCTCTGATCATTGGCCCATTTCCAATAATATAAGCAGATCAATTCTGTATGACTTCTATATGATACTGTGTACAATTATTTACTGAGACGTATTCTCTACAATAATACTTTAGGTGTATGTTGATCTTTGTCCTGCACCAACCTGCAGATCTCTATCACTACATCTCTGTTTTAGACATGGACACTGGTAGACATGGAACTGTCCTTTCCAGAAGTTGTTTGAGTCTAAATGTATGCTCATGCACCACCAGTTTGTTATCGCCACGTGCCAGGCTTCAGACACACAGGTAGTGAAGGAACACTACCAATCAGTGAACTCAAATGAAAAGGATATCTTTATCTATGTCAAGTCTTCTGCAAGCCACGAATCAACAAATGGTTAAGACGTTCTACTTGATAATGAGGTGTGATGATAAAAGCACAACAGGAAAGTATTGTAACGTTCGCCGTCTGGAGGAGAAGAAGAGGACCAAGATGCAGCGTGGTATGTGTCCATAATGTTTTAATAATAAAACTGAACACTGAAACAAAACAATAAACCGACAAACAAACAGTCCCGAAAGGTGAAACACAAAAACACTAAACAGGAAATAACCACCCACAAAACACAACAGAAAACAGGCTACCTAAATATGGTTCCCAATCAGAGACAATGACTAACACCTGCCTCTGATTGAGAACCATATCAGGCCAAACGAGAAACCCAACATAGAAACACAAAACATAGATAACCCACCCAACTCAAGTCCTGACCAACTAAAACAAAGAAATAACACAAGAACTAGGGTCAGACCCTGACAAGTATACTGAAAGAAAAGTGAATCTGCTGTTATTTGTCAGTAAGAGATAATAGTAATAGCTCATTCAACATTAAATGGCATTTGTAAGAAATGCATACATGATAATTAGAGGGAAATATCATTATTAGCATATAATACTATTAATAAATGTGTCAGGCCATAATATGCTGTGTTAGCATTCAGTGTACTCGTAGGAAAAGGGTTCCAAAAGGGTTCTTCGGCTGTCCCTATAGGCGAACCCTTTTTGGTTCCAGGTAGAACTTGTTGGGGTTCCATCTCCTTGGAAAGGGTTTTTCATCGGAACTCAAAATGGTTATACTTGGAACCAAAAAGGGTTTTTCAAAGGGTTCTCCTATGGGGTCAGCCGAAGAACCCTTTTAGGTTCTAGATAGCACCTTTTTTTCCAAGAGTGTAGCATTCAGGCTACTGGTTAGTCTGCTTTGAGCTGAAGAAACCAATTAAGCAATTCAAGGTTAATCTGCAGGCCTGCTGAGTGGCGCAGTGGTCTAAGGTATTGCATCGCAGTGTTGCGGGTTCGATCCCAGGCTGTGTCACAACCGGCCGTGACCGGGAGTCCCATAGGGCGACACACATTTGGCCCAGCGTCGTCCGGGTTAAGGGAGGGTTTGTCCACTGGGGTTTTACTTGGCTCATTGAGCTCAGGTGTATCCTGTTTCCACTGATCATCCTGGATATGTTTCTACAACTTGATTGGAGTCCACCTGTGGTAAATTCAATTGATTGGACATGATTTGGAAAGGCACACACCTGTCTATGTAAGGTCCCACAGTTGACAGTGCATGTCAAAGCAAAAACCAAGCCATGAGGTCGAAGGAATTGTCCGTAAACATCCGAGACAGGATTGTGTCGAGGCACAGATCTGGGGAAGGGAACCAAAATAATTCTGCAGCATTGAAGGTCTACAAGAACACAGTGGCCTCCATCATTCTTACATTTAAGAAGTTTGGAACCACCCAGACTTCCTAGATCTGACCGCCCAGCCAAACTGAGCAATCGGGGCCTTGGTCAGGGAGGGGACCAAGAAACCGATTGTCACTCTGACAGAGCTCCAGAGTTCCTCTGTGGAGATGGGATAACATTCCAGAAGGACAACCATCTCTGCAGCACTCCACCAATCAGGCCTTTATGGTAGAGTGGCCAGACGGAAGCTACTCCTCATTAAAAGGCACATGACAGCTCACTTGAAGTTTGACAAAAGGCACCTAAAGACTCTCAGACCATGAGAAATAAGATTCTATGGTCTGATGAAACCAAGATTGAACTCTTTGGCCTGAATGCCAATAGTCACGTCTGGAGGAAACCTGGCACGATCCCTACGGTGAAGCATGGTGGTGGCAGGATCATGGAGATGTTTGTCAGAGGCAAGGATTGGAAGACTAGTCAGGATCAAGGCAAAGATGAATGGCGCAAAGTACAGAGAGATCCTTGAAGAAATCCTACGCCAGAGCACCCAGGACCTCAGACTGGGGCCAAGGTTCACTTTCCAACAAGACAACAACCCTAAGCACTTAACTGAGTAAAGGGTCTGAATACTTATGTAAATGTGATATTTCTGTGTTTTATTTTCAATAAATTAGCAAATATTTCTATTGTGTGTAGATTGATGAGGGAAAAAAACTATTTAATCAATTTTAGAATAAGGCTTTAACCTAACAAAACGTGGAAAACGTCAAGGGATCTGAATACTTTCCGAAGGCACTGTATATCATTAATTTATAACGATTTTTAATATTTTTTATTAATGACTTCTTGTGGGTTTGGTGTAAGAGTTAGGCTTACAGGCAATCTACTTTCTCACAGATCCAGGAGATTACTCAGATGCATCATTCCATCTCTTTAACGGACCACCAGAGAAAGCAGTTTCCATCTCAGTAGTCCTCATTACTAGTCTCACCAGAACCTATAAACACACAATGCACTCAGAATGTCAATGTCCATTCATGGATTTTTGCACGTATTCTTCAGTAGGCAAATGTGACACTAAAATAATTGTGTTACCCTATGGTCAATGGTGTGCCATCCACCCATTTCGTGGCCAATTCCTTATCTTTGTCAGTCAGACCAATCCAGTATCTCTTCTTTTGGAATCCATTGATAAATTCCTAGCATAATGGCAGAAAAATATAGCTATCTTTGAGCCTAAGTAGTTAGGGGCAGTACCACTAATGATGTTGTACATGTGGTTAAGCTTCAGCTGTTTCATTGTGAGCTGTAGGCAACAGACCTAGGAAATGCAAACCTGTACTGCATTTGAGTTTTGAAAAGGCTTTTAAAGTTTGTAATTTCCACTTTGACATTTCAGACTTGATTTTCCCTAACAAAAAATGTATCAACCCCTACAAAAATGTCTATTAATTATAATCCACATAATAATTCACATTTCCTTTTGCTGCAGGATTATTTTCCTGCTCTATCAAACTGGCTCAAATTAAAATCCTACATACATTAGGCAGATACCTAATGAGGTTGTTTTGCACAAGCTGCATCTTGTTCTTCAGTTTTGTAATCAGACCACTGTACCACGCAGAGCAGGTGTAATCAGACCACTGTACCACGCAGAGCAGGTGTAATCAGACCACTGTACCACGCAGAGCAGGTGTAATCAGACCACTGTACCACGCAGAGCAGGTGTAATCAGACCACTGTACCACGCAGAGCAGGTGTAATCAAAATGACACTGCATAAATGTTGTCGCAAGCAGTTTTTTTATTTTGATGTCAAACTGCCTTGTTCTGCAGTACATTCATTTTAGTTTGGATATAACGGCGCCGGAGGGGCTGGTTGCCGTTTTACGGGCTCCTAAACAACTATTCTATTATGTTATTTTTTTCACATTGTTTGTAACTTATTTTGTACATGTTGCTGCTACCCACTCTTATGACCTAAAAGAGCTTCTGGACATCAGCACAGCGATTACTCACCGCAAACTGTCCGTAGATTTTTTCTTTAATGAGTCCAATGCGAAGGATATGGTGCTTCCCCGAGACCAGGCTCAAATCCCGTCATTCACGTGAAGAAAAGAAGGAAATACAGGAGGCGGAGGTTGGGGTGCATTGTGAGAATTCGTCGGTGAGTGGGTAAACTGCCTCTACCATCCAAACTATTGGCCAACGTGCAATCACTGGAAAATAAACTGTCTATTTGTCTATAACAGCAGATGCGCGATGTCTAAAATGAAAGAAGTCTTGAGCTATTGCTCGCCTGAGGTAGATTACCTCACGATAAACTGTAGACCACACTATCTACCAAGAGAGTTCTCATCTATATTATTCGTAGCAGTCTATTTACCACCACAAATCGATGCTGGCACTAAGACTGCACTCAACAAGCTATATAAGAACAAAAGCAAACAAGAAAATGCCCCTCCAGAAGAGGCGCTCCTAGTGGCCAGGGACTTTATTGCAGACAATCTAACGCAGGCAATCTACATGTCACATGTGCAACCAGAGGGGAAAAAAACTTTAGACCACCTTTTCTCCACACACAGAGACGCATACAAGGCTCTCCCTCACTCTCCATTTGGCAAATCTGACCATAATTCTATCCTCATGATTCCTGCTTACAAGCTAAAACTAAAACAGGAAGTACCAGTGACTCGCTCAATATGGAAGTGGTCAGATGACGCGGATGCTATGCTACAGAACTGTTTTGCTAGCACAGACTGGAATATGTTCCGGGATTCATCCAATGGCATTGAGGAGTATACCACCTCAGTAACCGGCTTCATCAATAACTGAATCAACGACGTCGTCCCCACAGTGACCGTACGTACATATCCCAACCAGAAGCCATGGATTATAGGCAACATCCGCTCCGAGTTAAAGGCTAGAGCTGCCGCTTTCAAGGAGCAGGACACTAATCCGGACGCTTATAAGAAATCCCATGATGCCCTTAGACGAACCATCAAACAGGCAAAGCGTCAATACAGGACTAATATTGAATCCTACTACACCAGCTCTGACGTTCGGCGGATGTGGCAGGGCTTGCAAACTATTATGGACTAGAAAGGGAAACCCAGCCGCAAGCTGCCCAGTGATGCAAGCCTACCAGACGAGCTAAAGGCCTTTTACGCTCGCTTCGAGGCAAGCAACACTGAAGCATGCATTAGAGCACCAGCTGTTCCGGACGACTGGGTGATCATGCTCTCCGTGGTCGATGTGCGCAAGACCTTTAAACAGGTCAACATTCACAAGGATGCGGATTACCAAGACGGGGACTCAGAGCATGCATAGACCAACTGGCAAGTGTCTTCACTGATATTTTCAACCTCTCCCTGACCGAGTCTGTAATACCTATATGTTTCAAGCAGACCACCATAGTCCCTGTGCCCAAGAAAGCAAAGGTAACCTGCCTAAATTACTACCGCCCTGTAGTACTCACGTCTGTAGCCATGAAGTGCTTTGAAAGGCTGGTCATGGCTCACATCGATACCATAATCCCGGAAATCCTAGACCCACTCCTATTTGCATACCGCCTTAACAGATCCACAGATGAAGCAATCGCATTCCACACTGTCCTTTCCTACCTGGACAAAAGGAACACCTATATGAGAATGCTGTTCATTGACTACAACTCAGCTTTCAACACCATAGTGCCCACAAAGCTCATCATTAAGCTAAGGACCCCGGGACTAAACCCCTCCCTCTGCAACTGAATCCTGGACTTCCTGATGGGCTGCCCCCAGGTGGTAAGGGTAGGCAACACCACATCTGCCATGCTGAACCTCAACACGGGGGTCCCTCAGGGGTGTGTGCTTAGTCCCCTCCTGTACTCCCTGTTCACCCACTATTGTGTGGCCAGGCACGACTCCAACACCATCATTAAGTTTGCTGATGACACAACAGTGGTAGGCTTGATCACAGACAACGACAACAATGTGGTGCCAGGACAACAACCTCTCCCTCAATGTGAGCAAGACAATGGAGCTGATTGTGGCCTACAGGAAAAGGAGGGCTGAACAGGCCCCCATTAACATCGACGGGGCTGTAGTGAAGCAGGTCGAGAGTTTCAAGTTCCTTGGTGTCCACATCAACAACAAGCTATCATGGTCCAATCACACCTGCGTACGGCCCAGCACATCACTGGGGTCAAGCTTCCAGCCATCCAGGACCTATCAATAGGCGGTGACAGAGGAAGGTCCCAAAAATTGTCAAAGACTCCAGTTACTCAAGTCATAGACTGTTCTCACTGCTACCACACGTCAAGCGGTACCGGAACGCCAAGTCTAGGTCCAAATGGTTCCTTAACAGCTTCTACCCCCAAGCCATAAGACTGCTGAACAATTAATCAAATGGCCACTGGACTATTTTCATTGAGTTGATCAAGCTGTTGATTGTGGCCTGTGGAATGTTGTCCCACTCTTCAATGGCTGTGTGAAGTTGCTGGATTTTGGTGGGAACTGGAACACGCTGCCGTACACTACGATCCAGAGCGTCACAAACATGTCTGGTGAGTATGCAGGCCATGGAAGAATTGGGAAATGTTCAGCTTTCAGGAATTCTGAAACATGAGGTGATAGTGGCGAATTAATGGAACGGCAATGGGTCTCATGATGTCGTCACAGTATCTATGTGCATTCAAAAATGCAATTGTATTCGTTGGCCGTAGCTTATGCCTAACCATACCATAACCCCACTGCCCCTATGGGGCACTCTGTTCACAACGTTGGCATCAGCAAATCGCTCACCCACACGAAGCCACGGCTGTCTGCCATCTGCACAGTACAGTTGAAACCGGGATTCATCCATGAAGAGCACACTTCTCCAGCGTGCCAGTGGCCATCAAAGGTGAGCATTTGTTCACTGAAGTCAGTTACGACGTCGAATTGCATTTAGGTCAAGACCCTGGTGAGGACGGCGAGTATGCAGATGAGCTTCCCTGAGATGGTTTCTGACAGTTTATACAGAAATTATCTGGTTGTGCAAACCCACAATTTCATCAGCTGTCTGGGTGGCTGGTCTCAGACCATGCCACAGGTGAAGAAGCCAGATGTGGAGGTCCTGGGCTGGCGTGGTTACACATGGTCTGCGGTTGTGAGGCCAGTTGGACATATTGACAAATTCTCTAAAACTACATTGGAGGCAGCTTATGGTAGAGAAATGAACATTACATTTTCTGGCAACAGCTCTGGTGGACATTCCTGCAGTCAGCATGCCAGTTGCATGCTCCCTCAAAATTTGTGACATCTGTGGCATTGTGTTGTGTGACAAAATTGCACATTTTAGAGTGGCTTTTTATTGTCCCCAGCACAAGGTGCACCTGTGTGAGATCATGCTGTTTAATCAGCTTCTTGATATGCCACACCTGTCAGGAGAAATGCTCACTAACAGGGATGTAAATAAATTTGTCCACCAAATTTGAGAGAATGAAGTTCTCTACCTTTCCTGGCTGGCAAAGTATCAGGATGCTGTCTCTCGTTTTGAATCTGAATTTGAAAAATTGACATTTTAAACTGAATCTGAATGCATCTGAGAAGATGAATATTTGAAACTTTGATAAACTTGAAATTATATTTTGTAAATTATATTTTGCATATCTACCATATTGAATATTATATTATGATATTATATTATTATTATTATATCTATTATATTATATCTACCATATTGAAACTGAATACATACTGTAAATATTGAATTTGAATATTCAATTACAATTTTATTTTAGAACTGAATGCAATATTCATTAAATGTAGTTTCAAATTATGAAATACAAGTTAAATGTATGAATTCAATGATTCAATTTGTGCATTACAAATTCAAAAATATTACATTCAAATTCAATATCCTACTACAAATTCAAAATTATGGAATTCAAATACATTTTCTGTTGGCACTAAAATTGCTCCATAGACAAGACTTGCGACCCTGCATAAACTTAACAACTGTGTAATTATTGACTAATAAATACAACTAATAGATAGTAAAATAAGTACAAATTTCTCTGCCATGCTGTCTTTATAGAAGCCCTCAAAAACATACATTTAAGCACATTTGAAATGGCTACACTTGGGAACAGAACTCAGAGAACAGAACCGAAAACCGGAAAATAATACAAATATTAGATGAACAGAATCAGAACCGGGAACGAAAGTGATCTGTACCGTTCCTGAACAGAAAAGTTATTTTAAAAGCATGGGAACCGGTTAATAACGTTATTTAACGCTGCAGTAATTTTTTTCCAGTCTCACAAAAAACACAACAAAATGCCTATGCAAAGCCTTTACTCTGTCATTCAGAAACGTATTCCAGTGTCCGCCTGCTAGCTGAAAATCTTTGCCAGTGTTTGTGCAAGTGTAGGCTACTTGCCCCCCTATCTGAAACATAGGCAACTGTGGCCTACTGACATTACAATAATGATTCAGAAATTAGGGAGACAGATTAAATTAGAGAAGATTGGATGAACTTTTAAAAACGCTAATTATGGATACTATAGTTATCACGTTTCACTTTGGTTTTATTAACTGCAAAAATGTAAGCTATGTTTTTATTTGAATTCTGGTGCTGCTCTGCACACACAGGCTTATTAGCTAGCTAGATAGCTCTGGTCAGAAAGGAACAATATAAACCGTAACTTTTTCTGGTTCAAACCGTTTCGGAACTTTTCTGGTTGGAACAGTGTAACAGAACAAAAAAATATACGGTTCTAATAAGAACAAAACGATTTAAGCAAGAATACATGAGGCCATGTGTTATGACATTGTTATGAAATAATGTGTATGATAAATTATGAAAAATTATACAAATGTCATAACACATGGTCTCGAGTGTATTATTGATTTTATACAAAGGATTACCTGCATTAAAAAGAAAGGTTATTTCCCAAACTGGTTGTCAAGCGCTGGTTGATAGTTCCAGACCTTTACTATGGTAAACAACAATGGTTTCTATGGAGGCTCTTCCCCCCCTTGCTAGCTAGCCAACTACACAGCTAACACAATCACTTCAGACTGAAGCTGCAAAGCCAGCAAACTAGCTGCATTTTGTTTAAATTGACATCGATTGACATTTCTTTGTACATATCCACCAAAAATATGCTGATTCATGATTTCGACTGGCTGAGAAAAGCTGCTTGTCTGTCTCGTCACGTTCATTATTATAGGACACAGTGGAGATTGAATTTCAATTGTTGGAGATAACGTCATGATCCTTTTTTTTTTTTACAGAGGACATCAAGTTTTTTAAGTTGCATGGCTGGACAGATGAGACAGTGGATCTAGAAGAAGAAGAAGAAGAAGAAGAAGAAGAAGAAGAAGAAGAAGAAGAAGAAGAAGAAGAAGAAGAAGAAGAAGAAGAAGAAGAAGAAGAAGAAGAAGAAGAAGAAGAAGTAGTAGTAGTAGTAGTAGTAGTAGTAGTAGTAGTAGTAGTAGTAGTAGTAGTAGTAGTAGTAGTAGTAGTAGTACACGCCTTCAACTCAATTATCAAGTTTGCGGACGACACTACAGTGGTAGGCTTGATTACCAACAACGACGAGACGGCCTACAGGGAGGAGGTGAGGGCCCTCGGAGTGTGGTGTCAGGAAAATAACCTCCCACTCAACGTCAACAAAACAAAGGAGATGATTGTGGACTTCAGGAAACAGCAGAGGGAGCACCCCCCTATCCACATCGACGGGACAGTAGTGGAGCGGGTAGTTAGTTTTAAGTTCCTCGGTGTACACATCACGGACAAACTGAATTGGTCCACCCACACAGACAGCGTTGTGAAGAAGGCGCAGCAGCGCCTCTTCAACCTCAGGAGGCTGAAGAAATTTGGCTTGTCACCAAAAGCACTCACAAACTTCTACAGATGCACAATCGAGAGCATCCTGTCGGGCTGTATCACCGGCTGGTATGGCAACTGCTCCGCCCACAACCGTAAGGCTCTCCAGAGGGTAGTGAGGTCTGCACAAAGCATCACCGGGGGCAAACTACCTGCCCTCCAGGACACCTACACCACCCGATGTCACAGGAAGGCCATAAAGATCATCAAGGACAACAACCACTCGAGCCACTGCCTGTTCACCCCGCTATCATCCAGAAGGCGAGGTCAGTACAGGTGCATCAAAGCAGGGACCGAGAGACTGAAAAACAGCTTCTATCTCAAGGCCATCAGACTGTTTAACAGCCACCACTAACATTTAGTGGCCGCTGCCAACATAATGACTCAACTCCAGCCACTTTAATAATGGGAATTGATGGAAAATTTATGTAAAAATGTATCACTAGCCATTTTAAACAATACCACTTAATATAATGTTTACATACCCTACATTACTCATCTCATATGTAAATGTATATACTGTACTCTATATCATCTACTGCATCTTGCCATCTTTATGTAATACATGTATCACTAGCCACTAAACTATGCCACTTTATGTTTATATACCCTACATTACTCATCTCATATGTATATACTGTACTCTATACCATCTACTGCATCTTGCCTATGCCGTTCTGTACCATCACTCATTCATATATCTTTATGTACATATTCTTTATCCCTTTACACTTGTGTGTATAAGGTAGTAGTTGTGGAATTGTTAGGTTAGATTACTCGTTGGTTATTACTGCATTGTCGGAACTAGAAGCACAAGCATTTCGCTACACTCACATTACCATCTGCTAACCATGTGTATGTGACAAATTAAAATTTGATTTGATTTAGTAGTAGTAGTAGTAGTAGTAGTAGTAGTAGTAGTAGTAGTAGTAGTAGTAGTAGTAGTAGTGCGTTGCTAGGTAAGGATGTAAACGATCACACTTTTTATGAATGTGGCCATGTGTATGTTGCCTAGTATACAGTATCATGGACAGGATAGACTCTAACAATGGGAATTCCAAACCACCCATAAATAATTTTGGTTCCAACCCCTGGTTATAACCAGTTGGTATATTGGTTAGGGGGCAGCCTCAGCCCCCTAAAACTGTGATGAGTGTGTGAACGGAGAACTGGGAACTACCCTACATACACTTAACCTTGACCACTGGTTCTAACACTCCAAATGGACTCCTTAATGACAACCCAGCATAATTACTGAGTAGTCCTCACAAAGAATGCCCCATGAACATGATACCGCTGCCTTTGGAGTTTGTCTTCAGCTAAAATCTTCTATTCATATGGGGGCCGATTCCCACCCGATTTAAGTAAATTGAACGTAATTCTCTTTTTATTCACTTTTCTCTCTATGTGTATTCTGAACTTGAATTTAAGCATGAGAATAGTGGTGGAGATCAAATGTGGCGGAGGTGTGTCTACAGATACACTTTATTCTGACCTTGACTTAATTCCCTAATAATTCCACCACCTTTGCACCATGAATAAGGTCTAGCGAACCTACCGTTTCCAAGTGGAAAAAGCATCGACTATATATTTTTTGATAGAAATAACACCTTCTCCATGCACTGTAATTTACAATTTGATAAGAGATGTTGATAAGAGCTAGACACTTGTTTTAGATATATTTTACTTAATAATCGCTGGAGACAAATGTGAAACTATGGCAGCAAACTAAAGCATATTAATACATCAACTTTCCCACAGTAAAGTTTATGAAATGCTGTGCCATTATGCAGAATTTAAATTGTACAGCCTTTTAACTTGCAGGGATGGGCACTATTGAATGTGTTAATTATAGGCTATCCAATTTACTGTTAGTTCCCTTCAGTTGGTATAGGCTACATTATCCTTCCGTTTAACTACATTGTTTCGTTTGACCTTAATTTGGTTGTTGTTTTTGTTCCTGAGGATCATTAGTAACAGTTAATAATATATTTTTAAAAGACATGTAGGCTAATTGTTGTGGAGCAGAGCGTACATCAAGCTGTAACAGTTTGAACCCGACAAGGGGCGCAATACTTGGCCGTGTCATCACACAGTTCCATGGTTAGTGCAGGCAATAGACGAGGATATAGCCTACTTGTAACGGCTTTCTTCCTGGGATGAAGGAGAGGACCAAAACGCAGCGCGGCTAGTGTTCAACATGATTTAATAAAGAAAGAGACGATAACGTCAACACTATACAAAATACAAAATAACAAACGTGAAAACCGAGACAGTCCTATCTGGTGCAGAACACAAAGACAGAAGACAACCACCCACAAACCCCAACACAAAACAAGCCACCTAAATATGATTCCCAATCAGAGACAACACAAAACACCTGCCTCTGATTGAGAACCATATTAGGCCAAACATAGAAACAGACAAACTAGACACACAACATAGAACGCCCACCCAGCTCACGTCCTGACCAACACTAAAACAAGTAAAACACACAAGAACTATGGTCAGAACGTGACACTACTATTGTACACCATTTTTCCTATAGTAATTATATGTACACTAATCTTACAACATTACCATGGGTTGAAGAACTGAATGTGTCAATTTTAAGAATGAATCAAACCACAATTTTCTTTCTTTCATGCGTAACGGCTCTCCAAACCAGGTTTTATGATTCGTAAAAATGTTCCTAAACCTAAATAACGTACACGATTAGAATATTTTTAAGTATCGGGATATTGTATATTTAATTTGTGCTGAAACGGAGATGAGTATGCATATATTTAGATGGCTTTTTATTATTTTTAATTTAAAAAATTGGGGGGTGGATCAGTTTTAATATTTCAGATAGACTGTGGCTTCCATCAAAGTAATTGTCTGCATCATTTCCAATCCCTCATATATTTTGGGGGGTAAATATACAGAACCAGTCAAACATTTGGACACACCTACTCATTCAAGGGTTTCTCTCTATTTTTTACTATTTTCTACATTGTAGAATAATAGTGAAGACATCAAAACTATGAAATAACACATATGGAATCATGAAGTAACCAAAAAAAGTGTTAAACAAATCAAAATATATTTTATATTTGAGATTCTTCAAAGTAGCCACCCTTTGCCTTGATGACAGCTTGCACAATCTTGGCATTCTCTCAACCAGCTTCACCTGGAATCATTTTCCAACAGTCTTGAAGGTGTTCCCACATATGCTGACCACTTGTTGTTTGCTTTTCCTTCGCTCTGCGGTCTAACTCATCCCAAACCATCTCAATTGGGTTGAGGTCGGGTGATTGTGGAGGCCATGTCGTCTGATGCAGCACTCCATCACTCTCCTTCTTGGTCAAATAGCTCTTACACAGCCTGGAAGTGTGTTGGGTTGTTGTCCTGTTAAAAAACAAATGATAGTCGCACTAAGCGCAAACCAGATGAGATGGCGTATCGCTGCAGAATGCTGTGGTAGCCATGCTGGTTAAGTGTGCCTTGAATTGTAAGTAAATCACAGACAGTGTCACCAGCAAACCACCTCCACACCATCACACCGCCTCCTCCTCCTCCTCCATCCTTCACGGTGGGAACCACAAATGCGGAGATCATCCGTTCACCATCTCTGCGTCTCACAAAGACACAGCGGTTGGAACCAAAAATCTAAAATTTGGACTCATCAGACCAAAGGACAGATTTCCACCAGTCTAATGTCCATTGCTCATGTTTCTTGGCCCAAGCAAGTCTCTTCTTATTATTGGTATCCTTTAGTAGTGGTTTCCTTGCAGCAATTCCTGTGGCGGTCCTCATGAGAGCCAGTTTCATCATAGCGCTTGATGGTTTTTGAGAGTGCACTTGAGGAAACTTTCAAAGTTCTTGACATTTTCCTGATTGACTGACCTTCATGTCTTAAAGTAATGATGGACTGTCATTTCTCTTTTCTTATTTGAGCTGTTCTTGCCATAATATGGACTTGGTCTTTTACCAAATAGGGCTATGTTCTGTATACCACCTCTACCTTGTCACAAAACAACTAATTGGCTCAAACGCATTAAGAAGGAAAGAAATTGTACAAATGAACTCTTAAGAAGGCACACCTGTTAATTAAAATGCATTCCAGGTGACTACCTCGTAAAGCTGGTTGAGAGAATGCCAATAGTGTGCAAAGCTGTCATCAAGGCAAAGGGTGGCTACTTTTAAGAATCTCAAATATAATATATATTTTGATTTGTTCAACACTTTTTTTTGGTTACTACATGATTATATATGTGTTATTTAATAACTTTGATGTCTTAACTATTATTCTACAATGTCGAAAATTGTAAAATAAAGAAAAACTCAGGAATGCCTAGAAGGCCAACATCCCGGAGTCACCTCTTCACTGTTGACATTGAGACTGTTTTTATGCGGGACTATTTAATGAAGCTGCCAGTTGAGGACTTGTGAGGCGTTTGTGTCTCAAACTAGACACTCTTGTCATCTTGCTCAGCTGTGCACCGGGGCTTCCCACTGATCTTTCTATTCTGGTTAGAGCCAGTTTATTCTGTTCTGTGAAGGGAGTAGTACACAGCGTTGTACGACATCTTCAGTTTCTTGGCAATTTCTCGCATGGAATAGCCTTCATTTCTCAGAACAAGAATAGACTGACGAGTTTCAGAAGAAAGTCTGTGTTTCTTGCCATTTTGTGCCTGTAATTTAACACACAAATGCTGATGCTCCAGAAACTCAACTAGTCTTAAGAAGGCCAGTTTTATTGCTTCTTTAATCAGAACAACAGTTTTCAGCTGTGCTAACATAATTGCAAAAGGGTTTGCTAATTGCTTTTTAAAATGCTAAACTTGGATTAGCTAACACAACGTGCCATTGGAACACAGGAGTGATGGTTGCTGATAATGGGCCTCTGTACGTCTATGTAGATATTCCATTAAAAATCAGCCGTTTCCAGCTATAGTAGTCATTTACAACATTAACAATGTCTAAACTGTATTTCTGATCAATTTGATGTTATTTTAATGGACAAAAAATATGCTTTTCTTTCAAAAACAAGGACATTTCTAAGTGATATATATATATATCACTGAGAAATATATATATATATATATATATATATATATACACTGCTCAAAAAAATAAAGGGAACACTTAAACAACACAATGTAACTCCAAGTCAATCACACTTCTGTGAAATCAAACTGTCCACTTAGGAAGCAACACTGATTGACAATAAATTTCACATGCTGTTGTGCAAATGGAATAGACAAAAGGTGGAAATTATAGGCAATTAGCAAGACACCCCCAATAAAGGAGTGATTCTGCAGGTGGTGACCACAGACCACTTCAGTTCCTATGCTTCCTGGCTGATGTTTTGGTCACGTTTGAATGCTGGCGGTGCTCTCACTCTAGTGGTAGCATGAGACGGAGTCTACAACCCACACAAGTGGCTCAGGTAGTGGAGCTCATCCAGGATGGCACATCAATGCGAGCTGTGGCAAGAAGGTTTGCTGTGTCTGTCAGCGTAGTGTCCAGAGCATGGAGGCGCTACCAGGAGACAGGCCAGTACATCAGGAGACGTGGAGGAGGCCGTAGGAGGGCAACAACCCAGCAGCAGGACCGCTACCTCCGCCTTTGTGCAAGGAGGAGCAGGAGGAGCACTGCCAGTGCCCTGCAAAATGACCTCCAGCAGGCCACAAATGTGCATGTGTCTGCTCAAACGGTCAGAAACAGATTCCATGAGGGTGGTATGAGGGCCCGACGTCCACAGGTGGGGGTTGTGCTTACAGCCCTACACCGTGCAGGACGTTTGGCATTTGCCAGAGAACACCAAGATTGGCAAATTCGCCACTGGCACCCTGTGCTCTTCACAGATGAAAGCAGGTTCACACTGAGCACATGTGACAGACGTGACAGAGTCTGGAGACGCTGTGGAGAACGTTCTGCTGCCTGCAACATCCTCCAGCATGACCGTTTTGGCGGTGGGTCAGTCATGGTGTGGGGTGGCATTTCTTTGGGGGGCCGCACAGCCCTCCATGTGCTTGCCAGAGGTAGCCTGACTGCCATTAGGTACCGAGATGAGATCCTCAGACCCCTTGTGAGACCATATGCTGGTGCGGTTGGCCCTGGGTTCCTCCTAATGCAAGACAATGCTAGACCTCATGTGGCTGGAGTGTGTCAGCAGTTCCTGCAAGAGGAAGGCATTGATGCTATGGACTGGCCCGCCCGTTCCCCAGACCTGAATCCAATTGAGCACATCTGGAACATCATGTCTCACTCCATCCACCAAAGCCACGTTGCACCACAGACTGTCCAGGAGTTGGCAGATGCTTTAGTCCAGGTCTGAGAGGAGATCCCTCAGGAGACCATCCGCCACCTCATCAGGAGCATGCCCAGGCGTTGTAGGGAGGTCATACAGGCACGTGGAGGCCACACACACTACTGAGCCTCATTTTGACTTGTTTTAAGGACATTACATCAAAGTTGGATCAGCCTGTAGTGTGGTTTTCCACTTTAATTTTGAGTGTGACTCCAAATCCAGACCTCCATGGGTTGATAAATTTGATTTCCATTGATAATTTTTGTGTGATTTTCTTGTCAGCACATTCAACTATGTAAAGAAAAAAGTATTTAATAAGAATATTTCATTCATTCAGATATAGGATGTGTTATTTTAGTGTTCCCTTTATTTTTTTGAGCAGTGTATATCAATTCCTGTTGTGCATTATCAAAATAATTTTTTAAGTCAATTATGAATGCCAGGCCTGGTTTCAAAGATTTTTCATAGCGTTCTATTGTTTCCTGTACTTGTCTTATATTATTTCCAATGTATCGTCCGTGTAAAAAACCTGTCTGATTAGGATGAATAATATACGACAATGCCTTTTTAATTCTATGCACTATGCATTTTGCTAGAATTTTTGCATCACAACACTGAATTGTGAGGAGCCAAAATATTTTTTATGGATTGGATCTTTATATTTACCACTTGGGTCCTGTTTCTGTAATAATGAAATCTTACCTACTTGTTGAGTATCTGATAATCTACCATTTATATAGGAGTGGTTAAAACATGCTATTAACGTTCCTTTGAGTTCATCAAAAAAGGTTTGATATACTACCTTAACTGGTATGCCATTCAGCCCTGGAGTTTTCCCGGACTTAAAGGCTTCAATTTCATCAAGAAGTTCCTCCTCTGTAGTTTGGCCTTCAAATGAGTCTTTCTGTACAGCTGTTAATTATTATATATATTTTTTAAATCCTTACAATTAACTTCAGGTAGTGGAGATGGAGGAGACTGAAATGGAAACATATGCTTAAAGTACTTTGCTCCCTCTTTCAAAATATAGTTTAGTGAATCATGGGTGACTACTTCATTTATAACAAGTTTTAGAAAATACTTTTTGGTAGCATTTTCTGTTGAAGATGAAAAAATTATTTGGTGCTTTTTCCCCCATATTCCATCCAGTTCGCTTTAGTTGTATAATATATTACATTACTGTATATAGCCTCACTACTGTTATTTTTGACTGTCTTTTACTATTGTTTTTTATTTATTTATTTATTTATTTATCTATTGTTCACCTAATACCTATGTTTTACTTAAATTGCACTGTTGGTTAGGGCTTGTAAGTAAGCATTTAACTGTAAGGCCTACACCTGCTGTATGTGGCGCACGTGACAAATAAAAAACGTTGATTTTATTTGATCTTTCTTTAATAAGTGCCTCCATTTCTTTTTGTTTTTCCTCTAACGTGTTCTGTGCCTCTATGGTATAGTTTTATTGCTATCTATCTGTACTGTTAGTCCCTCTATTTCCTTTGATAATATGAACTCTTTTGACCTAAATTGCTTTTGTTTTAAAGTTAAGTATTGAATTGTATGGCCTCTAAAGCCACATTTAAAAGTGTCCCATACAATAAGGGGATCTTCTGTACTTAAATTATGTCAGAGAAAATCAGTTATACATTTTTCTGTCCTGATTAAAAACAATTTGTCATCCAATAGGCTTTGATTAAATGTACAATATCCTCGCCCCTGTGGAAATGTGCTTCCTGTTAAGGCAAGGGCTGATTTCAAGGTTTTACTGCTAACATACAAAGCATTACATGGGCTTGCTCCTACCTATCTTTACGATTTGGTCCTGCCGTACATACCTACACGTACGCTACGGTCACAAGACGCAGGCCTCCTAACTGTCCCTAGAATTTCTAAGCAAACAGCTGGAGGCAGGGCTTTCTCCTATAGAGCTCCATTTTTATGGAATTGTCTGCCTACCCATGTGAGAGACGCAGACTCAGTCTCAACCTTTAAGTCTTTATTGATGACTCATCTCTTCAGTAGGTCATATGATTGAGTGTAGTCTAGCCCAGGAGTGTGAAGGTGAACGGAAAGGCACTGGAGCAACGAACCACCCTTGCTGTCTCTGCCTGGCCGGTTCCCCTCTCTCCACTGGGATTCTCTGCCTTTAACCCTATTACAGGGGCTGAGTCACTGGCTTACTGGTGCTCTTCCATGTCGTCCCTAGGAGGGGTGCGTAACTTGAGTGGGTTGAGTCACTGACGTGATCTTCCTGTCTGGGTTGGCGCCCCCCTTGGGTTGTGCCGTGGCAGAGATCTTTGTGGGCTATACTCTACTTTGTGGGCTATACTGGGCCTTGTCTCAGGATGGTAAGTTGGTGGTTGAACATATCCGTCTAGTGGTGTGGGGGCTGTGCTTTGGCAAAGTGGGTGGGGGTTATATCCTTCCTGTTTGGCCCTGTCCGGGGGTATCGTCGGATGGGGCCACAGTGTCTCCCGACCCCTCCTGTCTCAGCCTCCAGTATTTATGCTGCAGTAGTTTTTGTGTCGGGGGGGCTAGGGTCAGTCTGTTATATCTGGAGTATTTTTCCTGTCTTATCCGGTGTCCTGTGTGAATTTAAGTATGCTCTCTCTAATTCTCTCTTTCTCTCTTTCTTTCTTTCTTTCTCTCTCTCGGAGGACCTGGGCCCCAGGACCATGCCTTAGGACTACCTGGCCTGATGACTCCTTGCTGTCCCCAGTCCACCTGGCCGTGCTGCTGCTCCAGTTTCCTGTTCTGCCTGCGGCTATGGAACCCTGACCTGTTCACCGGACGTGCTACCTGTCCCAGACCTGCTGTTTTCAACTCTCTAGAGACAGCAGGAGCGGTAGAGATACTCTGAATGATCGACTATGAAAAGCCAACTAACATTTACTCCTGAGGTGCTGACCTGTTGCACCCTCGACAACCACTGTGATTATTATTATTTGACCCTGCTGGTTATCTATGAACATTTGAACATCTTGTCCATGTTCTGTTATAATCTCCACCCGGCACAGCCAGAAGAGGACTTGCCACCCCTCATAGCCTGGTTCCTCTCTAGGTTTCTTCCTAGGTTCTGGCCTTTCTAGGGAGTTTTTCCTAGCCACCCTTCTACACCTGCATTGCTTGCTGTTTGGGGTTTTAGGCTGGGTTTCTTTACAGCACTTTGAGATATCAGCTGATGTAAGAAGGGCTTTATAAATACATTTGATTTGATTTGATTTGAAATTATGTAAGAGTAATGTATATGCCAATTATTTGATGGTCCGACCGCATTCTGTCCCCTATCAACACTTTTTAAACTTTTGGTGCCAGCAAGAATGACATAAAACAATAGTCATGACGACTACAGTAGCTTGATTGAGCCTCCACCATGTATATCTCACTAGGTCAGGATATTTTAGCCTCCATATAGCCACTAGTTCCAATATATCCATGATATTTGTGATTTCCTTAAGTGTCTAAGGGTTATAGTTTGTTGTGTGATTTACTTTACGATCGGTCGATTGAGGTATTTAAAACCGTATTATAATCTCCCACCATAATAATAGAGTCTTGTATTGCGTGTAGGCTTGAAAAAATGTTATAATATAATTTCAAAGAAGTGGATCATCATTATTTGGACCTTATAGCTTAATGAGCCATATCTGTTTATGGTCCAATAACATATTTAAAATCATCCATCTACCTTGATGATCTGTTTGGACAATTTGCACATTCAGATCAAAATTATTCTTAATAAATATCATCACCCTTTTTAGTTTCTTTGCTGATGGGAGAAGTATATTTCACTCCCCCAGTCCTTTTTCTACACAACTTCATCTAAAATTGTTGAATGAGTTTCCTGTAAACAATGGATATTATATTCCTTCTCTTTTAGCCAGGTAAATACTGATTGTGTTTTCTTATTATCTGCTAAGCCATTACAATTATAACTGTCTATACTTATTTCACAATTTTCCATAAGATACTAGTTTCAATTTTATTTATCAAAGTACATGTTCGTAAACTTACCATTAAGTACCATAATAATTGAGTGTTCGTATAGCTGTACCATGGTATTTGCACTGCTACTGAGTAAACTTCCAATTGTTCTCCACTATTCCACATGCTAAAACCTTCCCTCATCCCAAGTTGGATTGTTGTCCCAGGGACTGGCAGACCACCCTGTCCACCTGTATCCTAGGGCCCTTGAGAGATTGGAACCCATCCTTTAAAAAGAGCACAGTGCCACACACAGAACTATCACGGCTGTCAATGTCGTTCTCCTCCTCAGACGAGGAGGAGCATGGATCGGACCAAGATGCGGATTAGTAAGAGTTCATATTTTAATGAAACATCAACAAGACACTACAAATTAACAAAAACCCAAACGTGACTAACCTGCAACAGTCCTGTGTGGCCCAAACGCTAACACAGGAAACAAACACCCACAAACCACCAGTGAAACCCTGGCTGCCTTAGTATGACTCTCAATCAGAGACAAACGATACACACCTGTCTCTAATTGAGAATCATACCAGGCCGAACACAAAACCCCACATATAAATAGAAAACATAGACTGCCCACCCAACACTCACGCCCTGACCAATAAAGACATATAAAACAAGAGAAAACAGGTCAGGAACGTGACATAACCCCCCCCTTAAGGTGCGAACTCCGGGCGCACCAGCACAAAGTCTAGGGGAGGGTCTGGGTGGGCATCTGACCACGGTGGTGGCTCAGGCTCTGGGCGAGGTCCCCACCCCACCATAGTCACTCCCCGCTTCCGTATCCCCCTCCCAATGACCACCCTCCAACTCAACCCACCTAAATGAAGGGGCAGCATCGGGATAAGGGGCAGCAGCTCCGGGATAAGGGGCAGCAGCTCCGGGATAAGGGGCAGCAGCTCCGGGATAAGGGGCAGCAGCTCCGGGAGAAGGGGCAGCAGCTCCGGGATAAGGGGCAGCAGCTCCGGGATAAGGGGCAGCAGCTCCGGGATAAGGGGCGGCTGCTCCGGGATAAGGGGCGGCAGCTCCGGGATAAGGGGCGGCAGCTCCGGACTGAGTGGCAGCTCCGGACTGAGTGGCAGCTCATGACTGTAGGGCAGCTCCTGACTGGAGGGCAGCTCCTGACTGGAGGGCAGCTCCTGACTGGAGGGCAGCTCCTGACTGGAGGGCAGCTCCTGACTGGAGGGCAGCTCATGACTGGAGGGCAGCTCATGACTGGAGGGCAGCTCATGACTGTAGGGCAGCTCATGACTGTAGGGCAGCTCATGACTGTAGGGCAGCTCATGACTGTCTGGCGTCTCTGGCAGCTCCTGACTGGCTGGCGTCTCTGGCAGCTCCTGACTGGCTGGCGTCTCTGGCAGCTCCTGACTGGCTGGCGTCTCTGGCAGCTCCTGACTGGCTGGCGGCTCTGTCAGCTCCTGACTGACGGACGGCTCTAGCGGCTCCTGACTGACGGACGGCTCTAACGGCTCGGGACAGACGGGCGGCTCTAATGGCTCGTGGCAGACGGATGGCTCAGATGGCGCTTGGCAGACGGATGGCTCAGACGGCGTTGGGCAGACGGATGGCTCAGACGGCGTTGGGCAGACAGATGGCTCAGACGGCGTTGGGCAGACAGATGGCTCAGACGGCGTTGGGCAGACAGATGGCTCAGACGGCGCTGGGCAGACAGATGGCTCAGACGGCGCTGGGCAGACAGATGGCTCAGACGGCGTTGGGCAGCCGGGCAGTTCAGGCACCGCTGGGCAGACGGGCAGTTCAGGCACCGCTGGGCAGACGGCAGACTCTGGCCGGCTGAGACGCACAATAGGCCTGATGCGTGGTGCCGGAACTGGAGGTACCGGGCTGAGGGCACGCACCTCAGGGCGAGTGCGGGGAGGAGGAACAGGGCTCTGGAGATGCACTGGAAGCCTGGTGCGTGGTGTAGGCACTGGTGGTACTGGGCTGGGGCGGGAAGGTGGCGCCGGATATGCCGGACCGTGAAGGAGGACACGCGCTCTTGAGCACCGAGCCTCTCCAACCTTACCAGGTTGAATGGTCCCCGTAGCCCTGCCAGTGCGGCGAGGTGGAATAGCCCGCACTGGGCTATGCAGGCGAACCGGGGACACCACCTGTAAGGCTGGTGCCATGTACGCCGGCCCGAGGAGACGTACTGGAGGCCAGATACGTTGCGCCGGCTTCATGACATCCGGCTCGATGCCCAACCTAGCCATCCCAGTGCGGCAAGGTGGAATAGCCCGCACTGGGCTAAGCACGCGTACTGCGGACACCGTGCGCTTTACCGCATAACACGGTGTCTGACCAGTACGACGCCCTCTCACTCCACGGTAAGCCCGGGGAGTTGGCTCAGGTAACCAACCCGGCATCGCCACACTCCCCTTCAGCCCCCCCCCCCCCAAGAAATTTTTGGGTGAGCCTCTCGGGCTTCCAGCCTCTCTTACGTGCTGCCTCCTCATACCAGCGCTCCTGGGCTGTGGCTGCCTCCTTCTCCTCCCGAGAGCGGCGATTCTCTCCCACCTTAGCCCAGGGTCCTTCTCCGTTGAGTATTTGCTCCCATGTCCATTCCTCTTCTCTCCATTGCCTTTGTTCTTGCCGTCCTTCTCCAATCCGCTTGATCCTGGTTTGGTGGGTGTTTCTATCACGGCTGTCAATGTCGTTCTCCTCCTCAGACGAGGAGGAGCATGGATCGGACCAAGATGCGGATTGGTAAGAGTTCATATTTTAATGAAACATCAACAAGACACTACAAATTAACAAAAACCCAAACGTGACTAACCTGCAACAGTCCTGTGTGGCCCAAACGCTAACACAGGAAAACAAACACCCACAAACCACCAGTGAAACCCTGGCTGCCTTAGTATGACTCTCAATCAGAGACAAACGATACACACCTGTCTCTAATTGAGAATCATACCAGGCCGAACACAAAACCCCACATATAAATAGAAAACATAGACTGCCCACCCAACACTCACGCCCTGACCAATAAAGACATATAAAACAAGAGAAAACAGGTCAGGAACGTGACAAGAACAGAAGCAGATTAACGGCCAAAAGCATTTCCAATGCCCTCACCTCGATTGTATTGTATATAGTTATTTAAAAATATATATTGAAAAATCTTGCATATCTTAATTTATTTCCATAATTAACAAATAATATGCGTAATAATGGTGGCAGTTCATATGAAGGATTATTACCTATAACCAGGCCTGTCATTACAAACATTACATTTTTGGCAAGGAATTATTGTGATTCATCCTGTATTGTCCCTAACATCATTATCCCATAGCAACAGATGTGGGATACATAGACACACGCACGCCCACACGAACGCACGCCCGCACGAACGCACGCACGCACGCACGCACGCACGCACACACACACACACACATACTCCTCACCCTTCCCCCACAAACAACCACAAGCTCGGATGTTAAACTCTTAAGTGGGTCTCGTTTAGCTTTCTTTCTTGGCTGCATATTGGCTACTTGCAGTAGGTCTATAAAACAGATAAGGACTTCTCCTTAGTGTGTGGGTCGCTCAGGTGAGTGTATAGGGTATAAAGTTGGCAACCGTTCCATCATGATAGGACAATAAATATATCTATAATTTATTTAGAAATGTATATCCCATATCTGCACAAAATTGAAAGTTCTCTCTGTCACAACTCCTGCTCGCAGACACACATTGGCTCTGGCATTTGCAACCATTTTCCTTTTTCACTCACATAACTCCACACTTTCCATTAACAAAAACACACACCCCACCTTCCATCCCAATACACCTGTACATACACACATACTGCGCTTCCTATGTCCTATGTTTGCTGTGTTTTTATCCCTACCATGTTGGCTTTAAAGTAGAAGGCTTTTTTTCATTGATCCCTAATATTCTGAACCCGTTCTCTCAATACATTCTAGTGAGTGTGTCGTCAAAATTCTAACTAAAAGGCTCACCATAATTAAAAGCATGGCTTAAGATAAATGTACTGAAAACCCTATTGAATGAAAACTCCATGAGAAAATATGTTGGCCAGCAAGTGGGAGGGTTTTCAGAAGTTGAATGAAATGTATTCAGTGTTCAAGGTAGACACAACTGCAGAGCGCGTTACATGACTGAATAAGTTGACTGAATACCAGATACTGAAAAGTGAGTAGGAAAGGCATAAATTCCTAATGCCCCAATCTCGTACCGGGTCGGACACTGCTTTTCTTCCAGAACAGACTGAATTATTTGGGGCATGGATTCTAAGGCGTGGATTTCAAACGTTGCTCAATTGGTACCAGGAAAACATTCGCCACACCATTACACCTCCGCCACCAACATGTACCGTTGACACTTGGCAGGATGGGGCCATGTTGCTTGTGCCAAGCTTCTCAATTTTCCAGTGTTGGCGATCACGTACCCACTAGAGCCACTTCTTCTTGTTTTTAGCTGATAGGAACCCGGTGTGTTGGTCGCCTGCTGCAATAGTCCATCCCCGTAACAAGGACCGACGAGATGTGTGTTCTGAGATGCCTTTTTGCAGACCGCTGTTGTACTGCACCTTTATTTGCCTGTTTGTGGCCTGCCTGTTAGCTTGCACAATTCTTGCCGTTCTTCTTCGACCTCTCTCATCAACAAGCCGTTTTTGCCCACAGGGCTGTCGCTGAATGGATGTTTTTTGTTTGTCGCACCATTCTCGGTAAACCCTAGCCACTCTAGCCACTGTCGTGCGTGAAAAAGCCCAGGAGGCCGGCGGTTTCTGAGATAATGGAACAGGTGCTCCTGGCACCGACGATCATACCATGCTCAAAGTTGCTTAGGTCACTCCCTTTGCCCATTTGAATCTTTAATCGAACAGTAACTGAATGACTCAATGCCTGTCTGCCTGCTTTATATAGCAAGTCATGACCACGTGATTCCCTGTCTATAGGAGCGAACCATTTTTTAGGAAGGACGTCTGTAACTTTGTAGTGACTGGGTGAACTGATACACCATCCAACGCCTAATTAATAACTTCACCATACTCAAAGGGATATTCAGCATCTGTTTTTATATATTTTTTTACACATCTACCAATCGGTGCACTTATTTGCGAGGCATTGAAAAACCTCCTCAGTCTTTGTGGTTGAACCTGTGCTTGAAATTCACTACTCAATTGAGGGACCTTACAGATAATTGTATGTGTGGGGTGCAGAGATGGGGTAGTCATTCGAAAATCATGTTACTCACTATTATTGACACAGTATGAGTCCATGCAACTTATTATGCGATTTGATAAGCACATTTTTACTACTGAACGTATTTAGGCTTGCCATAACAAAGGGGTTGAATACTTTTTGATTCAAGACACTTCAGCTTTATTTTCTGTATTATTATTTGCAAAATAAAATTCTCACTATTATGACATTATTATGACATTTAATCAATTTTAAATTCAGGCTGTAACAACAAAATGTGGAAAGAGTAAAGGGGTGTGAATACTTTCTGAAGGCTTAACAGCCAATGTGTATTATTTAACATTAGTATTAAAATAGTAATCACTTATAGGAATGGGTAAATATTTGTCACCGAAAACCACATATTTTCATCTTCTTCTGTGATTTGGTCACTTCTTGTTCTTCGATGGACTCTGGCTGGCCTGAAGACCATGCAAGGTTTGGAAAAGTATGCAGCGTCCGTCTCACAACGGAGTCTTCAACTGCAAGGGGGCATTGCGATTCCACTCCATTGTGGACGTCCCCACTTAAAGAAATGACTTCCTGCGCAATGTAACGGTGTGCCTATGGTTAATATGAACGAGGCATAAGTCTGAATCGGCCCCAAGCTGCACAGACAAATAGAACATTGAAGCTGCCTATGCGTCGTGAAGCTGATCCCCTGGCTGTGACCCCACTCTCCTAACGCACCTAACACAGGTACAGGTTACCTACTTGTACATATAGTGAAACAGGACTATATACCGTAAGCACCCCCTAATTATTATTATTATTATTATAATCAAATCAAATTTTATTGGTCACATAAACACATTTTTAGCAGATGTTATTGCGAGTGTAGCGAAATATCAATTGCTAATGGGGATCTTAATAAAACAACAAAAAAACTAAGCTTATGAGATAACACTATCACTGAGCACTGTTTTCGGCTATTATATAACATATCATAAACATGACATGATACTGTACATGGTTTAAGGGAACAACTCAAAGTGCTAATTTTCCTGTAGTGATGTGCTGTGGGTGAACAGCATATAATTTTTTCGTTTTAGTATTCAATCAGCAATTCACAACACATGCTTCTGTTTGGAGGATACTAGTGAATACCTTATCATTCTTATAATGATGGCATGATTTCTCATTATTTGTTTTGGCTTGAAATCGGCACTTAGGCGGTCAAACACAGAGAGGTGGAGCTGCTTACATTGCTACTGTAACGGGTGACGCTCTCCTCATCCTCAGATGAGGTGAGGAGAGAGGGATCTGAAGACCAAAACGCAGCTTGTGGGAAATAAGCCATCTTTATTATAACAACGATAAAGATGGCAACACGAAACGAAACAAACACTTTCAAAACTACAAAATAACAAAACGACGTTGACGAGACCTGAACATAAACTTACATAACTAAACATAAACTTACGTACAGGAAACAGACGACATCGAAACGAAAACGAAACAAACAAACGCTACAGTCCCATGTGGTACGAACATAACATACGGACACAGGAGACAATCACCCACAAACAAACAGTGAGAATGCCCTACCTAAATATGACTCTTAATTAGAGGCAAACGCAAACCACCTGCCTCTAATCAAGAGCCATACCAGGCAAACCAAAACCAACATAGAAACAGATAACATAGAATGCCCACCCAACCTCACGTCCTGACCAACTAACACACAAAAACTAACATAAATAGGTCAGGAACGTGACAGTACCCCCCCCACAAGGTGCGAACTCCGGACGCACCAGCACAAAGTCTAGGGGAGGGTCTGGGTGGGCATCTAACCACGGTGGTGGCTCAGGCTCCGGGCGCGGTTCCCACCCCACCATAATCCATCCTAGCCTCCTCCCTCCAAGAATGTCCACCCTCTTTCTTCCCCCACAAAATCCTCTTAATAACATATCTAATAATGACAACACCGGGACAGAGAGATAAACCAAGACAGAGGGATAGATAAGAATATAGAGGTAGATAAAGATAGAGAGGGAGATCAGGATAGAGGGGCAACTCCGGACTGAAAGGCAGCTCCGGACAGAGAGACAGCTCTGGACTGATGGGCAGTTCTGGGTATCTAGCCTTTTCAGGCTGAAGGGCAGCTCATGGCTGACTGACGACTCTCGACGCTCATGGCAGGCTGACGGCTCTCGACGCTCATGGCAGGCTGACGGCTCTCGACGCTCATGGCAGGCTGACGGCTCTCGACGCTCATGGCAGGCTGACGGCTCTCGACGCTCATGGCAGGCTGACGGCTCTCGACGCTCATGGCAGGCTGACGGCTCTCGACGCTCATGGCGCTCTGACGGCTCTGGCTGCTCATGGCGCTCTGACGGCTCTGGCTGCTCATGGCGCTCTGACGGCTCTGGCTGCTCATGGCGCTCTGACGGCTCTGGCTGCTCATGGCGCTCTGACGGCTCTGGCTGCTCATGGCTCTCTGACGGCTCTGGCTGCTCATGGCTCTCTGACGGCTCTGGCTGCTCATGGCTCGCTGGCGGCTCTGGCAGATCCTGTCTGGTTGGCGGCTCTGGCAGATCCTGTCTGGTTGGCGGCTCTGGCAGATCCTGTCTGGTTGGCGGCTCTGGCAGATCCTGTCTGGTTGGCGGCTCTGGCAGATCCTGTCTGGTTGGCGGCTCTGGCAGATCCTGTCTGGCTGACGGCTCTAGCGGCTCCTGTCTGGCTGACGGCTCTAGCGGCTCCTGTCTGGCTGACGGCTCTGTAGGCTCATGGCAGACGGGCGGCTTTGCAGGCTCATGGCAGACGGGCGGCTTTGCAGGCTCCTGGCAGACGGATGGCTCAGACGGCGCTGGGGAGACGGATGGCTCAGACGGCGCTGGGGAGACGGATGGCTCAGATGGCGCTGGGGAGACGGATGGCTCAGATGGCGCTGGGGAGACGGATGGCTCAGATGGCGCTGGGGAGACGGATGGCTCAGATGGCACTGGGGAGACGGATGGCTCTGGCCGGATACGGTGCACTGTAGACCTGGTGCCTGGTGCCGGAACTGGAGGCACCGGGCTAAGGATAAGCACCTTCCTACTAGTGCGGGGAGCAGGGACAGGGCACACTGTATTCTCAAAGCCCACTCTATAACTGATGCGTGGTACCGGCACTGGTGACGCCGGGCTGAGGACAAGCACATCAGGATTAGTAGGGGGAGAAGATACAGTTTGTACAGGGCTCTGGAGACGCACTGGTAGCTTAGTGCGTGGGCCCGGAACTGGAGGCACCGGGCTAGATACACGCACTACAGGGAGAGTGCGTGGAGGAGGAACAGGGCTCAGGATACGCACTGGTAGCCTAGTGCGTAGTGTATACACTGTAGGTACTAGGCTGGGGCGGGGAGGTGGTGCCGGAAATACCGGACCGTGGAGACGTACTGGCACTCTTGAGCATTGAGCTTGCCCAACCTTACCTGGTTGAATACTCCCGGTTGCCCGACCAGTGCGGGGAGGTGGAATAACCCGCACCGGCCTATGTAGGCGAACCGGGGAAACCATGCGTAAGGCAGGTGCCATGTATGCCGGCCCGAGGAGACGCACTGGAGACCAGACGCGTTGAGCCGGCCTCATGACACCTGGCTCAATACTCAATCTAGCCCTACCAGTGCGGGGAGGTGGAATAACCCGCACTGGGCTATGCACTCGTACAGGAGACACCGTGCGCTCTACTGCGTAACACGGCGCCTGCCCGTACTCCCGCTCTCCACGGTAAGCCTGGGAAGTGGGCGCAGGTCTCCTACCTGCCCTTGGCCCACTATCTCCTAGCCCCCCCCCAAGAAATTTTTGGGAATTACTTACGGGCTTTTCGGGCTTCCGTGCCAGACGCGTTCCCTCATAGCTCCGGTTCCTCTCCCCGGTAGCCTCTGCTCTCCTCAGTGCCTCCACCTGTTCCCATGGCTTTTCGGGCTTCCAGCCACGTCTCCTTGCTGCCTCCTCAAACCACCGTTCCTGGGCTTTAGCTGCCTCCCTCTCTTCCTGAGAACGGCGATTTTCTCCTGCCTTAGCCCAGGGACCTTCTCCATTCATTATCTGTTCCCATGTCCAGAAATCCTTGTTTTGTCCCTTACTCCGTTTATTTTTCCCTTGCCGCTTGGTCTTAGCGTGGTGGGTGATTCTGTAATGGGTGACGCTCTCCTCATCCTCAGATGAGGTGAGGAGAGAGGGATCTGAAGACCAAAACGCAGCTTGTGGGAAATAAGCCATCTTTATTATAACAACGATAAAGATGGCAACACGAAACGAAACAAACACTTTCAAAACTACAAAATAACAAAACGACGTTGACGAGACCTGAACATAAACTTACATAACTAAACATAAACTTACGTACAGGAAACAGACGACATCGAAACGAAAACGAAACAAACAAACGCTACAGTCCCATGTGGTACGAACATAACATACGGACACAGGAGACAATCACCCACAAACAAACAGTGAGAATGCCCTACCTAAATATGACTCTTAATTAGAGGCAAACGCAAACCACCTGCCTCTAATCAAGAGCCATACCAGGCAAACCAAAACCAACATAGAAACAGATAACATAGAATGCCCACCCAACCTCACGTCCTGACCAACTAACACACAAAAACTAACATAAATAGGTCAGGAACGTGACAGCTACACTATATGCAGGTTGGGGTAACTGTTGGACATGACATTCACAGATTTGCATTTCTCTAGTCTAATTCTAGGCGTAAATCAGATCACTAGAAGGGGTTTTAGCAATCCTCTCCAATGCCTACAAGACTAAGAGAGACAGGGCAGTGTGCATCATCCCCAACATCTACTGTATAGGCAGGAGGCCTATTCTTCAACTGGAAGAATTCTTCAATTCTTCAACCCCTGAGTGAAATCTAAGCATGCCCTTGCCACTTCTTATTTTAAATGTATGTAGTTCTGTCCTTGAGCTGTTCTTGTCTATTAATGTTCTGTATTATATCATGTTTTATGTTTTGTGTGGAGCCCAGGAAGAGTAGCTGATGCAGTAGCAACAGCTAATGGGGATCCTAATAAAACAAAAACAAAACTAAGCTTATGAGATAACACTTTTATCACTGAGCACTGTTTTCTGCCATGCCGGAAAAATCTGGTTACCATGGAGTAAAATAAAAACATCAAAAACAGCAGTGATGTTGAAGTACAGTACTCTTCAAAACAACTAAATGATTAATAGTCAACATTTTGACAGACATCCTGAGTATGACACTTTCAGTGTTGAGTTGTGTGTGCTGGAGAAGCCACCGGCGTTTTTTCCACCCAACATTTCAGATTTTATGGCCGGTGCGCTAGCTGAAAGAGATTACAGCAGACAAACATGCGTAATTGCCAGTAATTTCAGACAGAATGATTCACAATGTTGCACGTCAGTAACCTTCCACGTTTTCATGTGTTGTTTAGAACATGTTTAGAGGGACCTTTGATGTATTCCCACTGTATGTATGGTACGGGGCCCTGAGGTCTGTCTTGGGGGGCAAGTACCCCTCAGGTGTGGTTTGAGTTCTCTCAACTCGCACATTGATGCTCAGATACAGCCCACACAAACCCACCTTACCACAAAACTTGACAAAATGACAGGATTTTGGATTGATCCTTCTGAGTGTGTATGTGTGTCTCATATACTATGTGGCTCACTCCCTCTGTTCACCAGGGAGGAAAAAGTGACACAGAAGACTAGAGGCCTGCCTGACTCAGAAAGGGAGGGGATCCCTCTACAAATCTCTAATCTGGTCCAAGAGATGACACCATTGCCTGTGACAGACAGCATTCGTCAGTGACAGCTGACATCAAGAGATCAAGAGATCAAGAGATCTGAAGGGAGATGTGGCCTGATAGGTTGATACATAGGAAGGAAATAGTTAATTGCCTTACTAATGGCACTTCAATGAACAGAGCACTACAGATCAATGTTGAGTTGCTGCCATCTCAATTCTTAAGTGCTAGAGGTCTCAGTCAACTCTCAAGTAAATTGATGTTACATTCAATAATCAATACTAATTTATGCATGGATACACATCTCTTAATTCAGAGACACTCATCTAAAAGTAACTAAACGTCAATGCATGTATTATGCATATCACAGATATGGCTATGTGCCAATGCCTTGAGCAGTGCTACAGTATAATAATCAGAATAGCAAGCATTAGGGTTACTAAATAACTATCATAAAAATGACAAAAATATTTTTGAGTTTACAGGTGAAAACATCCATCTATCTTAAGACATTAACAATTCCTCATGAACTGTGGTGTGAGAAAATGGAAGTGCCTAGAATAACGGGGAGCCCTCCTTTTTGACTGCAGGCTTTTTATTGAGGTGAGAAAATTCCAGAGCGGACACCAAAAACATGCATTAACATACCACTGCAAAGCCAAGGTTAGCGAACCCGGACCTTACTCACTTATTACCCGTATAACTACCCCTTTGGGAATATACATCTATAACGTTTGGCACACAGACCTCTAATAACGAGCAGGTAACAACTAGTCATTATGTGAGCTTCTAGCAGGAGATTTACAAATCTCAGGTTTAGTGGCGTTGGGCAGGTTCCTCTCGCTTGAAAATGGTTATTCCGTCAAGGGTATGGTGAGGTAAGCAATAAAGGTCTGTGATTTATTCCTGGCGGCCGATAATTACTGGTGTCTTGTCACCTGTCAAAGTGAATGGACTGGGAGAGTCCAATGCTCTAGTCTCTCCATGCTCTCTCTACAACCGCAGCAGTAAATCTGATGTGCTCGTAAAGACATAAATCACATACAACTCTTGTGAGGAAGAGAGGCCTAGCTAGCTGCTCACTACTTGAAACTGCATGACTCCCTACTTGCAAGTAGGGAGTTGGACACGTCAAACACTTTCAATGACAATTGCATATAGAAGAGTATTGTGGTATATCAACAGGGTAGTATGGTGTTGCTGTATGGACAATATGGTTGCCTTGAATAGACAATTGGATCAGCTGTGGACTATAGTGTTGTTGTTTGACAAAATGACAGGATTTCTATTGTTTACTCCATGTGTAACTCTGTGTTGTTGTCTGTTCACACTGCTATGCTTTACCTTGGCCAGGTCGCAGTTGCAAATGAGAACTTGTTCTCAACTAGCCTACCTGGTTAAATAAAGGTGAAATAAAAATAAAAAATAGAATCAGCCGCGCAATGGAAGTGCAGGACAAATAGGCTGGGAATTATTGACAGCTCAAATCAAAGTAATGTGAAAAAAATGCTGGTTGCCACAGTCTGTATTCATCTTTCTTTATCTTTGTACATAGAGATAACATGATTGAAGCTCTACATTTAATGAAATCAATGAAATGCAGATTCTCAATAAGTCTAGTGTATTGATGTCATAACAAAACTGTTACGCAAAAAATTTATTTTGCCACGCACCTCTGATCGATAGTTGTGATTGGTAAGAGCTGAAACCCTGGCCTTGTAATTGTTCTCACGGTTGGCCTCGCTCAGCTGTGATATGTACCAGAAAATTTAGAAGGCAGGAAGGAAACAATGTTTCTCAACGACCTTCAGTTCATCATGAGGGCCTACCCTTTAGTTACCTGACCCAACACACACACTTGGCCAGGAGCCTTGGATAAAGGTCAGGACAATCACCTTTCACTGTGTCCACCAAAGCAACCGACGCAAAGGTCAATCCTGTGTATGCAGGGATTTCCCCAACTCCAAAACATTTACTCCACACAGTTCAAAATAGTGTTGTTTTCTGTGATGAGGTGAAACTTTTAGAATGTGCTCTTTCAATCTGTTCATCTGACATCCAATCTGTTCTGTTCATCTGACATCCAATCTGTTCTGTTCATCTGACATCCAATATGTTGTGTTCAGTTGTCATCCAATCTGTTCTGTTCATCTGACATCCAATATGTTGTGTTCAGTTGTCATCCAATCTGTTCTGTTCAGTTGTCATCCAATCTGTTCTGTTCAGTTGACATCCAATATGTTCTGTTCAGTTGTCATCCAATCTGTTCTGTTCAGTTGACATCCAATCTGTTCTGTTCAGTTGTCATCCAATCTGTTCTGTTCAGTTGACATCCAATCTGTTCTGTTCAGTTGTCATCCAATCTGTTCTGTTCAGTTGTCATCCAATCTGTTCTGTTCAGTTGTCATCCAATCTGTTCTGTTCAGTTGACATCCAATCTGTTCTGTTCAGTTGTCATCCAATCTGTTCTGTTCAGTTGACATCCAATCTGTTCTGTTCAGTTGACATCCAATCTGTTCTGTTCAGTTGTCATCCAATCTGTTCTGTTCAGTTGTCATCCAATCTGTTCTGTTCAGTTGTCATCCAATCTGTTCTGTTCAGTTGACATCCAATCTGTTCTGTTCAGTTGTCATCCAATCTGTTCTGTTCAGTTGTCATCCAATCTGTTCTATTCAGTTGACATCCAATCTGTTCTGTTCAGTTGTCATCCAATCTGTTCTGTTCAGTTGTCATCCAATCTGTTCTGTTCAGTTGACATCCAATCTGTTCTGTTCAGTTGACATCCAATCTGTTCTGTTCATCTGACATCCAATCTGTTCTGTTCAGTTGACATCCAATCTGTTCTGTTCAGTTGTCATCCAATCTGTTCTGTTCATCTGACATCCAATCTGTTCTGTTCAGTTGACATCCAATCTGTTCTGTTCAGTTGTCATCCAATCTGTTCTGTTCAGTTGACATCCAATCTGTTCTGTTCAGTTGACATCCAATCTGTTCTGTTCATCTGACATCCAATCTGTTCTGTTCATCTGACATCCAATCTGTTCTGTTCAGTTAATATCTGACTCAGATAATCCACCTCATTTGAAACACAATCATCTGTACCTTATTCGGAGCATGGTAATCTGTATAACCCAATTCCACTAAGACACGAAACACAATCTGAAACTTCCATCCAACCAGTTTGGACAAGACCTATCTTGATATCTTAAAAACCCCAAAAATGTAAAGCATTACCATGGAAAGGTTGAGTTGATGGCTCTAGCCCAGTCAGCCGAGCTAGCAGTGATTGCAGGTTCTAATTGTAAAATATTTGCCTTCATTTTTCCTTGGCTTTGAAGTCCAGGCCGTGCTCTGCTCCTGTCCTCAGGTGCTGCCCAGGCCTGATTTATGAGGATAGGGTTCCACAGGAGTCCCCCTAAATTATATGGCCCTTAAACCTAAAGATAGAGAGAAGGAGAAAGAGAGAGAGAGAGAGAGAAATGGGGGAGGGAATCGAAGGGAATCGCCACTCTGTAGACAGCTAATTACATGGACAAATCCCTCCTTCCCTCTCCCACATTGGTGAGATGAGGGGAAACAAACACAACACAGATTAGGCTGCTATTTGATAAACACACAATTTGTCATGGACGTCCTGTGACAAATTTTCATGTAACTCCCCCATTAAGATAAACATCAGAAAACCCCTCACTCTACCCCCGTACCATTCTATGCAACATGTGACTAGTAGGCCACAAAATAATAGGTATTTGAGGGGAAATAAATGTATTTGTGGATTTACATCGAAGCAAGCGTCATACATTGGAGCACCCTCTTAGAGTCAAAATGATTCATCAATGGCCTAGATACGGTATATACCAAAAATAATCAATAGGTGGATGTCAAGAAAAAGTCAATTGTCATGCCAATAATGAGCACTTTGCTTTTGCTTGTTATGTATTACAAGGCTGTGGAACTGCTGAAACACTTAGAGATCCTGTAAGGTATGAGAGGGAGTGTCTGTGGAGGAGGAGAAGGAGGAGGAGGAGGAGGTGACAGCGCCATTTGCCTGGAGGGTGCCCATAAACCAGGTAGAGAGAGAGAGCACCATTCCTCATGGGTGACTGTACCATGTGACTGGAGGAGGAGGGCTGGCTTTAAAAAGCAGGCAGGGCCGTCCCGCGGAGACATAGGTAATCACAGGGCACCAGGAGAGGAGGAGGAGACAAGGGCTGTCAGGACACAGCACCCAACAACGTCCCGACTGACAGCTCTGTGAAAGACGCCGCAAAACACAGCACCCAACACCAACCTGACAGGCAGCCCCACAGAACAAGCCACGGAACGACAGCAAAGGAGGTCCTGGCACCGCAACGGCAACTTTGCGAACACTCCAGCAACTACTAAGTAGTCAGTGGCTACAGAGCAACTACAACAACAACCTTCACCATAGCTCCACGGCCAGTCAGTGATGATGATCTGCAGAAACCTGGCAGGGTCAGAGGAGTTCTCTGAGGAGGAGCTGGAGCTGTGCATGCTGGGTCAGGGGGAGGATGACGAAGGGAGCGACGGAAACCCCAAGGGCCCCTTCCAGGACAGTGAGGGCTCAGCCAGCAGCCCCCCCAGCGACGATCCTGAGGAGGGCCAGGCCAAGAAGCGCAGCCGCCCAGTCCGCTCCAAGGCCCGCCGTGTGGCTGCCAACGTCCGTGAGCGCAAACGCATCCTGGACTACAACCAGGCCTTCAATGCTCTACGTGTGGCTCTCAACCATGACCTTAGCGGCAAGAGGCTATCCAAGATTTCCACCCTGCAGAGGGCCATCAACCGCATCTCAGCCCTGTCTGTCTTCCTCAGCTCCAACCCCCCCAGTAAGCCCTGCTCCCACCGGGAGTGCCACAGGCCGGCTGGGGGGCCATTGGCGGTGGGAATGGTGAGGACGTCACGGCTGGACCCGCCCAGGGTGACAGTCGCTCCTCGCCAGGAGCCCCAAAGCTACATCTCCTGGCACCAGGCATCACTCCCCAACCAGATAGAGCCCCAGCAGGGCACCCATCCTCATAGACTGCCAACAGAGACACACCTCTACATGGACAGCATGGGCTCCTCGTGCCCACCCTCACCACACTACCCCTGCTACTCCGCCGAGGGCCAGTTGTACCCCTTACACGGACACTGTGGGAAAGAGAACCCCTTGGAGCAGCCGCCCAGCTCTATCAGGTACACCCAGGTGGGCGAGGGGCTGGGGTACCAGACGGGGGTGTGGGCCTCCTGCGCTCAGGGCTACATGGACGCATTTGTGGAGCCGTCTCCAGCCTTGGGCCTCCCCTGGCAGGTGAGCTACCTCCAGGAGACAGCAGGCCCCCAGCACAACCTGTCCCTGCTCTGACACTAGGACCAGACACGTTAGAGCCTAGCTATCCACCACTATAACCCCTGAAGCCTGGAGAATAGACCAGCCAACTGTCCAAATGAACTCAGGGACAAATAAGAAAAAGTGAGCTTCATGTGCTCTCACTGTTGCAATAGATTCAGTATTACAGTGCTACTCTCTAAAGTAGAGCAGAGTCACTGATTTAAATGTGTTATCTAACAATGTAAATATGATTGTCATATCTTGAATGTAACGGCAATGTACATTTCAGCATGTTTTAAACACGACCATTCAAACCTTGTTTTTTATTTCAAATTATAAAGCCAATTAATGTTATTCTTATCGATGGAAAACTTTCAACTGCTCAAAACACACACTTCACTTGTCCAAAGTGTTGAGTGTCCGACTATATAGCCGCAATCCTCTTTACAAACCCAAAGAACAAACTTATTTGAGTTTTCTATATTGCATTATTGTACTCATGTATATGGATGCTACAGTTTCTGTACTAAAGTTTTGAAACTTCTTAATATTTTTATTTTTTTAAATACGACTAACGAGTGAGTAGGTGTTCTGTCTCTGTCTTTGCAGTTTGCATGAAAGCTTGTCCGTGTATGTGTGTGCTCGTGTGCATGTTGATTATAGCCTTGAGGTCTGTACTCTATAGCCTCTATCTTCCCAGGGTCTCAGCTGACAAGGGTCTCTCTCCTAGCTGAGAAATGGGTTTGCTTGCCCATTCTTGTCATATTTCCAGGAAAAGAGAAGCCAGGGTTCTGTTTACATGCCAAAATAAAAGCCTGAACCAATAGGCAGTGGTGCAACACCACCTCTTCTGTTCACATTGTGGAATCATTGAGGAATGCTGGGACTAACAAATGTGTGTTTTTCTTAGTTTTTTGGTGTGTGCATGTGCATGCGGGTATGTGTTCATCAGTGGAGACTTCTCAGAAGAGGAAGGGAAGGAACATCCTCCTCAGTGAATTTCATAACAATAAAAATAGTGAAATGTTAAAAAAGTGATCCCTTGTAGATTAAACTATACTAAATATATTCATGTCACCAAATAATTGATTAAAACACACTGTTTTGCAATGAAGGCCTTCAGTAGCATCGGCAGCACTCTGTAGCGTAACACCTTAGTGTAGCCGAAAGACAGCTAACTTCTGCCCTCCTCTGGGTATGTTGACTTCAATACAAAACCTAGGAGGCTCATGGTTCTCACGCTCTTCGATAGACTTACACAGTAATTATGACAACTTCTGGAGGACATCCTCCAACTTATCTGAGCTCTTGCAGCATGAACTGACATGTTGTCCACCCAATCAAAGGATCAGATAATGAATATAGTGAATAGTTGACTAAGAGAGAGAAAGACAATAGTTTATCAGTTTTGAACAAATTTGTTTCTTCCTAAATGAAGGAGAAGCAAGAAAGAGAGAGCTATGCATTTTTTTTTAAACGTTCCCTTAGCTAGCAAATGCAGCCTACTTAAACACACGGCTCAAACAGAGAGGGATGCTATGTTAGCTAGCTGGCTATTGCTAACCAACACTGGAACTCTTCCAAGTCAATGTAACATTTTGGTTTTATAAATGTATTGCCATTACACTGGGCCCTGGTGTAATTGCTTAACTGCTTTGATTGTAGCGGGTTTACTAATGCGTTAGTTCTAGTAGTTCTAGTTGACTATAACGTGACAATGAGGTAGGCTGTGTGTAGTGGTTAGTGGTTAGTGGTTAGTGGTCATGATATGAAGGTTTGGCTAGGAAAGGTTTTTTCTCCTGGTCACAGACATGTGATGTGTTGTGCACTGACGTCCACAAACGAAGGGAAAAGGTGAGAGGAGGAGAGCACTTATATAGTTGCGAGAAGGAATTATACATACAACGAGTAAAGCGATCATGCTGTTTTTATGTGGCTGCTATGAAAGTGAACTGTTTGCGTGTGATCAGGGGTGTACACGTTCCTCCGATTCTGTTGAAAAACATTTCTTAAACGGAAGCAAATGGAACGAACCGTGGATAAACATACCTGAATTTGTCCAATAGAAACTCTCATTTGGAACTGTTGAACTAATGATTACACCCTAGATCAGCTAGATGCAGGCAAGAGTGTGCAAGGCGGTATTGAATGTGTCACTGACTGCCACTTTGTTTACTCAAAATTCTCTCGACCTGTGCACCTACGTTGTAAACTTACATTCATAGGCTAGGTTGTAGCAATCTCAGGTACAGGGAACATAATCGTCCCTCATCTTAAACGGAACTGACCGCCACTGGTGTTCATGTGCATTGCATGAGGATGTGCAATGAGCATGTCTATGTTTGTACCTACACTTCCACATAAACTTAGATCAAATAATCAAATACAACAACTATGCAATACTACACAGTGGTCCACTCCACAGTTCCTACTACCTATAAGACAAAAGACCAACAGCCCCAGAAGAAGTGGAGTGAAGTCTAACATCCCCCCACCCCATCCTACCATCCAACCTGCACCTGTACTCACAACAGCTACCTACTCCCCTGTGTGTGTGTTTGAACGGTTGTGTGCGAACACCGTTTGAACACCATGGAGGTCTGCCAGGTTGGGCCTTGGGCTGACACTGAAAGGATCTGGCCTGAGGAGAGATACTGTACAATACACTCAGTGTAAAGCCTGTAAGTGTGTGTCCGTATGTGTGCATGTGTGTGGTGGTTGTGTGTGTGAGTGTGTCTGTCTGTTGAAGGGTGGAGAGTGGATAGAGGCATATAGAAGAGAAAGAGGAGGATGAGAATGAGAGGGAGACATAAATTCAGTCTTTTGCTCCTTCATTCACAGACGTGAATCACTGGAAAACCTTGACTCACCAAATCTCATCATAGACACATTTGACTGACAGATTGTGGTGACGGCATGTCTTCACACCTACTGTGGCAAAAAGCCAAGCCAACCCTGCCTAGCTGTTTGCATGCTCGTCTATGTAGGTCACCTGTATATAATTGCGTGAAAGTGTGTCTGTCCACTGTCCACCATGTGTAAAATACTAGTCAATCTCAACCTGATATCATGTAAGGGTATTAATGGTGCAGTTTGCGGTGGACCATGAACACACTTTCACCCAAGTTTAAACCACCTTATATACCACCCAAGTATATATCACTTTATATACCACCCAAGTATATATCACCTAAGTATATATCACAGTATAAACTGGGTGGTTCGAGCCCTGAATGCTGATTGGCTGATAGCCATGGTATATCAGACCATATACCATGGGTATGACAAAATGTGTATTTTTACTGCTCTAATTACATTGGTAACCAGTTTATAATAGCAATAAGGCACCTCGGGAGTTTGTGATATATGGCTAATATACCACAGCTAATATACCACATCCAGGTGAAAACTATGATCACTTATTGATGTCACTTGTTAAATCCACTTCAATCAGTGTAGATGAAGGGGAAGAGACAGGTTAAAGAAGGACTTTTAAGCCTTGAGACAATTGAGATATTGATTGTGTATGTGTGCCATTCAGAGGGTGAATAGGCAAGACAAAATATTTAAGTGCCTTTGAACGGGGTATTGTAGTACACTCTTAGAAAAAAGGGTTCCAAAAGGGTTCTCCGGCTGTTCCAATAGGAGAACCATTTATGGTTCCATGTAGAACCCTTTTTGGTTCCAGGTAGAACTCCTTTGGGTTCCATGTAGAATATGCCGTGTAAAGGGTTCTACATGGAACTCAAAAGGGTTCTACCTGGAACCAAAAAAGGTTATTCAAAGGGTTCTCCTATGGAGACTGCCAAGTCGAAGAACCCTTTTAGGTTCTAGAAAGCACTTTTTCTTCTAAGAGTGTAGGTGCCAGGCACACAGGTTTGTGTCAAGACCTGCAACGCTGTTGGGTTTTTCACGCTCAACAGTTTCTCTTGTGTTTCGAATGGTCCACCACCCAAAGGACAACTGTGGGAAGCATAGGAGTCAACATGGGCCAGCATCCCTGTGGAACTCTTTTGACACCTTGTAGAGTCCATCCCCCAACGAACTGAGGCTGTTCTGAGGGCCCAAACTTTCTGTCATCAAGGCAAAGGGTGGCTACTTTGAAGAATCTCAAATAAAAAATATATTTTGATTTCTTTAACACTTTTTTGGTTACCACATGATTCCATATGTGCAATTTCATAATTGTGATGTCTTCACAACTATTCTACAATATAGAAAATAGTACAAATAAAGAAAAACCCTTCAATGACTAGGTGTGTCCAAACTTTTGACTGGTACTGTACATATATATTTATATATCACGGATATGACGGGAGTCAGGAAGCAGGTGAGTTTAATAATGAAAAATGCAACGAAACAAAACATAAGATGCGTACAGAACATGAATGGAAACAACACTGCTTGATGACTTAGGCTATAGAGGGCTAAATAAATGGAGAGTAATTAAGGTGATAATGAAGTCCAGGTGTGCTAAATGATGGGGAGCAGGTGTGCGTAACGAGATAGCCAGGGCCGGCACGTGGCTCCAGCCGCAGGACGACGCCAGCCAGGGGGGCGGCCCCGAGGGCGAGGATCGGGCCGGTCTGGACGGCGGAGATGTAACCTCGGATGATGTTGGGGTCCAAGATGTCGGCCACCGGGACCCAACATTGCTCCTCTGGGTCATACCCCTTTCAGTCCACCAGGTACTGGAGCCGACCAACCACAACGTCGGGAGTCCAGGAGGGACCTGACGGCATAGGCGGGAGTCCCATCCAGGGGGGACGACACCAGCCAGGGAAGCAGGAACCACCGGCTTGAGGAGGGAGACATGAAAAGAGGGTGATATCCGGTAGTTGGTGGGGAGTTGTAAGCTATAAGTTACGTCATTGACCCTCCGGAAGACCTTGAAGGGCCCCACAAACTGGGGGCTCAGCTTCCTGCAGGGCAAGCGGAGCGGGAGGTTCCTGGTGGGGAGCCAGATGCGATCACCAGGATGGAACACGGAAGCCTCATTCAGTGGCGATCCGCATGCTCCTTCTGTAAGCGAAACCACTCGTCTACCGCAGGGGCTTCGGTCTGTCTCAGGGTCCAAGGGGCCATGGCCGGCTGATACCCCAGTATGCACTGGAAGGGAGTCAGCACGGTGGAGGAGTAACAGAGTGTACATGTATAAACAAACTGATAGTGGCTTACTTTCCTACCTTCTCACTCACAGCACCCAATTACTACCAGTAACTATGAGAGTTAAATTATATGACAAACCTTTACGCTTTGTCACGTTCTCATGAAGATTCCAATCGGCAGTTTCACTGAGGAACACTAGGTGGTGCAATAGGGCAGTAGTGTTCAATGGAATATGGATGCAATATACCTGAAGTGTTCTCAGGTAGAGAACGAGTGCATTCCAAATTTTTTGCGATTACATGTGATAACCAACTGATGGCAGCACCACACTAAGTTCGTACTTCATTCCATTCACACATTTAGCCTAAATTATGTGATTGATGGGATATAATTTCAGTGGTTCTAATTGTTCTTACAGTGTCAGTTGTAATATATATGGAAAACGTGAAGTGGAGAGCATGGATTTGATTGAGTGCCGGGGGTTAACTTGGTGCATTCAGGCATGGAGAATGTTTCTAACTACATAAGGAGCAGATTCACTTGTAGGTGACTAGCTAAGCATGCCTCTGTCTTGGCCTATACTCCTACATACTAGTGGTGTTCCAAGTGTTATTTATTTTAGACCGCACATTTCAGAAGATTGCTATATCATATCAACAAGGTTCCTGACACGTTTAAACACTTTCCTGGAGGTGATGAGATCTGATCATCTGTGCATTGTGAATGCAATAAAGACGTTCTGCAACGTCTGTCTCAGACCTGTCTTCCATTTCCGCTGACCTAATTTTCACCAGTCTCTTATACACCATCACCCCTCTGATGGATGAGACAGTAGGTTGTGGTGCTACTCTGGAGATAGGAGGAGGAAGAAGAAATATAGGCCTACTGTAACAGAAACTTCCTCCCTCTCCTTCCCTGTCTCTCAGACAGTCTTCCCTCCCTCTCTCCTGGACCCTGACAGGCAGCTGACAGACAGGAGAGAGCACATTTTTCAGCGTATCCTTCAGCTCAGACATCAAGAGTACAGATCCAAGGCCATCAACTCCACTATTACTCCAGGCATAAGAAGCCACATATGGGTGGGGAGCCAACCTTACTATACTTCTTCACAAAAAGGAGTATGTGTATCTGTGTGTGTGTGTGTGTGTGTGTGTGTGTGTGTGTGTGTGTGTGTGTGTGTGTGTGTGTGTGTGTGTGTGTGTGTGTGTGTGTGTGTGTGTGTGTGTGTGTGTGTGTGTGTGTGTGTGTGTGTGTGTGTGTGTGTGTGTGTGTGTGTGTGTGTGTGTGTATAACGCTACACAGGGGGAAGGGCATTCTCCAACGCCATGCCAACCTGTCCTAACCATTTATCAATCTGTGTGTTCTCCTCTGGACACTCCCCTCATGTCATCATACATACATCACTATAGACAGCCCATCAATAGCATGATACTCTTGGGGACGTGATACCAGTTTGCTTCAGCTTGGAGGGCAGCAGTAGGACATTACATTTTTAGGTCATAACCTGACCGCAACATCAACATGTCGGGTACGGGGACCTGGGAAGAAGTTGAGTGACACATCTCCCAAGGCACCATGGTTACACTGCTTGGCTAGTAGAACAAAGACACAGACATTGAGCCGCCCACCCTCTCTGGTTTTATCCCATACTCTGAGAGGAAGATTGCAGTCCTGTTCTGAGTTTGCAGTGTGCTGGTGGCTGTGTTAAGGTGATATCTTTGGCTTGCCTCTCTCTAGCCCCGTTTATACCTGGTGCTAACATGGGTCCTTTGTTCTGATCTTGTCCACATTCTGAAATATGTCTACACATGGTATTAAAATGTGTCTTTTATGGGCCTCCCAAGTGGCGCAGCAGTCTAAGGCACTGCACCACAGTGCTTGAGGTGTTACTACAGACCCAGGTTTGATCCCCTGCTGTGTCACAACAAGCCGTGAACGGTAGTTCCACAGGGCAGTGCACAATTGGCCCAGCGTCGTCCGGGTTAGGGGAGGGCATGGCCGGTGGGGCTTTATTTAGCTCATCGGGCTCTAGAGACTCCTTGTGGCGGGCCGTGCGGCTGCAGGCTGACTTCGGTTGTCAGTTGAACAGTGTTTCCTCCAACACATTAGTGCATCCGGGAAAAGCGGGTGAGTGTTAAGAAGCATTTTTTGCGGGTCATGTTTCGGAGAACGCAAGACTCGACCTTTGCCTCTCCCGAGCAAGTTGCAGCGATAAGACAATATTGAGAGTGGGGTAAAAAATAATAACAAAATTCAAAAAATAATATGTCTGTTATCCAGCCACTGTATTGTAACCATATTTCCTTTATGCTAATTATATCACAGATATGTTTTCAAAAGAATATTTATTTATTTATTGGAAGACACATATTGATGTAATCAGTCAATTGTGCCACATGCCAATGACTTTATAGGGCGGAATAAGTATGGGATAATCAACGAGGGGCTATGTGTTCTATGGAAAATAATGAATGACATGTAACCTCCTATAGAGTTGCATTATTTTCAAGAGAACGCAAAGAGCCCCGAGTTGATTACCCCTGTATTACATACCTCTGTTATACATACCATGGCTATAATTTAACACATTTGCTGCTAGAAATGTGTTCAAAATCCACTGAAGTATTTACAAATTTAGTAGATAGCTACAGTAATTGCCTTGGTAACCAAACAAACCTACTTGCTAGTTTTGCTAACCATAAGTCCTAGTTTGCTATTATGAAAATCGAATTCAACAGTGCCAATAATGTTTTCAATTCGACTTTTGCTTTCAAAAGCAGCTCAAACATAGAATATGTAAGAATGAACTATAACCATTGAATTCTACCATGCTGATATACCGTGAGTTATAGGGAAATAATGCCCTTCAAGGAAATCAGAAACTAGTATTCAATAATGCCATGGTATAATGATGATTTAAATGGCTTCTCTGTCCAGATCTGTCTACACTTGTAAGATATCCAAACACAACGTGTGTCTGACTACCTTCGGAGTTGGGCAGGATGATCTGATCACAATCGGATCACAATATGTCTTTTTGATTGTCTACACCTGTCTAAAAATGTGGGCACAATCAGAATGTGGAAAAGATCAGGAGAAAAGACGCAAGTTAGAACCAGGTATAAACAGGGCTTCTGTGACTGTTCTGAATGTGTGGTTGGTCACAGCAGGGCTCCTGCTAGCAGTGTATAAACCAATACTAAAGCATGCTGGGCCAGTGTGTGTCATCTCAGAAAACCAGGGTCCAAACAATAATTTGTTTTCTTTCAAATACTTTAGCTGCACTTGTTTGATCATGCTTGGCACAAGGGAACTAATGGAACAGACCCAAAAGTGCAAACCCCGCACATCTGGCACTCCAGGAAAGCTGAATCATGCGCACAAATGTATTTTAAAGACAGCAAAATGCTATTTGAACCCAGGTCTGCATCTCAGTCCTGATACGTTTTTAACACGGTCAACAATCATTCCCTGCTGTCTTTCTCTCATCTCGATCACTTGATATTTACTTTGATTATGACTCATTATTAGGTGACTCAGTCCAATGACTTCGATTCCATTTGAAAAACCCTGCCATTATTCACAGGCAGTAGTTGGTGCTTAAATATGCTGCAGAAGAAAATAATAAGGAAATGGCCAAATGAACAAACAGAAAATACTTAATTCGTCATTACAGTTACCAGTGTCTCTACATCAAGGTATTGGTGGATTCTCCCTTGCGGATGTCTTAATGGCTATGTATTTTTGTCATTGGTGGTGGGGTGCTATGCTTTTAGGTCCTCATTCTTTTCCCCTTCTTTTCTCTCTTTCTGGGAATTAGAGGCCTTGAGCTCACCTATCGATCGCTCGTCAAAACTGCTCAGAGGACAGTCTGTTCCAATTAAACATACATCACAAGTGTTGTGGAGAAAATCGGATAAAAACAGTGTCTGGAAAAACATCTAGGGCATCCTTCAAATGTCAGCCTCCAGACGAGCCCTCAGAGAGCCTCACTCTTCAGATCTCTGTTTAGAACTTTCTTACTGAAAAATACCAACCAGAAACATTACCACGGCTAACACCACACACAAATATTCAACATACTTCAAAATATAGTGGTGCTACATTAAAAAGACAGACATCTAATTGTGAATATATTACTATAAGGAAATCTACAGTATGTATAGTAGATGAATCTCTTATCTTTCATCAGATGAGGACAAAAGCCTATATCTATGTAAGGAAGAATTACATCAATCTATACTTTGTGGAGTTTTATGCTCCTCTGTGAAGCAAATTATCAGATGTTTCTATACGTCATGCCTTTGCTATTGACAGCTTCGCTGCCATAGAATTATCCTGAAAACAATCCACAAGATGCCTCCCTCTGCCACTGCCTCCCACTCTGAGGAAGATCAACTCCCATAACCTCTGAGCGCTTAAAGTGGAGGCAGAGACACAGACACTGCAGTGCATTTCTTACACAAATACTGGATTTTGGATGTTGGTTGACTGCAGTTAATCATTTCATAATCTAGCAGTCACTTCTTCAGAAGACATCAACCCTAAGCAGTAACATGCCCAGTTAACCACATGACATTGATAGCATGCAGGTCTGCATGCATGCACTGATGAACACGTACACAGTTTACTTCCACTTATGATTCACATACCCGCTTCTTCCAAGAATGCAGACATCTGAATGCAACAACAGTAATCTATGATGTTTGTATAAAAGCCAATCAAATTAGTTGGGCCCTCACCCTAATCATTGACTACACACAGTCCACACTCCACAGCCATATTAATATTCACTACAGCGTGGTGAGCATGTACCTGCTCCCCCTACTCTTGTCTGCTGTCCTTGAGAGAGTGCTGTGGCACTCCCAATTCAATCTGCTCCTTGTGTCTGCAGCTGGACAGAGAAATGAAAGTGCACATTGACCCTGAAAGCAATCAAAAAGCAACATAAGGCTTTGACCTCATTGCCCCCCACGCCCCTTAGAGACCTGTTTTGGACTTGAGACTTTTATAGAACAGCTACAAAATAACACACACATAAACAAAAATGTACACATACAGAAACCCATACGGTGCTATGGTTAGTAAAGACATCAGTGAGACTAATACAAATAATTTCACCATTTTTTATTATTTTTATAACACCCAATGAAAAAGAAAGAAAACACTGTACTGTATCTATACGTATTTATATCTATATCTATATATGTTTGTTTACTTATTTTATTATATGGCAGAGCAATCATTGCTTTGTATATTAACGTTGGCCTGGGTTAGATGTCTAGCAGGACAGGCTCAGTTTGAATGGATGAGTAATGTTCTAATTAAAAGTCATAGGGGAAGAATTGAAGAGGAATTCCGTTATTCATAACGAATGTGACTGCATTTGTATCACGTTTCAGTAGCAGACTCTCACCTGGGAGCGATGGCATTCTCATCTGCCCATCCCCATACCCCACACGCTGTCACGTATTTCAGATTCCCCAGGAGAGCAATTCAATCAAGGTGTCATATGTCACTGTCGATCTTACTGTGGCAAAACTGTATTCTATTAAGAAATAGATCACTATTGGGAGACTGAAGATGTTTGACTAGTTAATATCAGAGCCATGTACAGCATATAGAGCAGGATTGGGCCAATGTGGTTTCTGCAAATGATGCATTTACATGACACTTCAAAATTCTATGGCAGCCATGTTAGCTCCCCATTAACATTACATGGGGAATATTACAAAAAAACTATAAAACTGAATGTCTAGAATGAGCATTATGATGCTTTTACACAACACAAAAATGTCATTATTGAATTAGAATTGTAACTTTATTCTTCCTGTGAGGCACAGGAGGTTGGTGGTACCTTAATTGGGGAGAACGGGCCCGTGGTAATGGCTGGAGCGGAATAGGTGGAACGGTATGACACACATGGTTTCTATGTGTTTGATGCCATTTCAGACATTATTATGAGCCGTTCTCCCCTCAGCAGCCTCCACTGTTGTGTGATAACTTCTTTTTTGGAGTTAATAAGATAATAAGCATGTTGACCACGTTTACATGCACAACAATATCCCATTATTATTCTGTTTTTGAGTTGACGCATATAAACATCATATCCCGTTTACAATAACCCGAAATAGCTTGTATCCTGGTTATGAGAAACCCGGATAAGATGCCTGGGACATGCTGATCTTAGATGGGACACTGTGGCATGTGAACATCTTATCCCGTTTAATGTTGTTTTTCTCGGTCTGCGCAGGCTCAGTGTTATGTGATGATGTTTTCATCTGATTGTCAAACAAATCACTTCAAAAAGTAGGCTACCTGAGAAAATTGATGCGCGATAATAATTTGATGATACTCTGTACTGGACTGTGTAGACTACTGGTTTAGGTAACTTTCACCTCCAATGTTGATATGTTTCTGCTTATAATTTCCAACATTTGGTAGGCCATATTATAATTTCAGACATTTGGTAGGCCATTTCTTTGTCAACTATAGTTAGACACAAGCAGCTTCTCTTCTGTCAACTTGTTGCCCTAGAATACTAAATGAAGTAGTGTTCACCAGAATAATGGCTTGCATTGATAGAATGTGGAAGTCCAGGATCCAGTTGCAGAGGGAGGTGTTAAGTCCCAGGGTCTTTAGCTTAGTGATGAGCTTTATTGGCACTATGGTGTTGAACGCTGAGCTGTAGTCAATGAACAGCATTCTCACATAGGTGTTTCTTTTGTCCCAAAGGGCAGTGTGGAGTGCAATTGAGATTGCTTCATCTGTGGATCTGTTGGGGCGGTATGCAAATTGGAGTGGGTCTAGGGGATCCGGGATGATGCTGTTGATGTGAGCCATGACCAGCTTTCAAAGCACTTCATGGCTACCGACGTGAGTGCTACGGGGCGGTAATCATTTAAGCAGGTTACCTTCACTTTCACTTCCTTTGAGTACACATCCTGGTAATCAGTCTTGCCCCGCTGATTTGTGAATGTGGACCTGTTTAATTAGGGCTAGGCGTTCCGCTAGCGGGACAACTTCCGGTGAAACTGGAGGGCGCGCAATTCAAACAAATGATGGATATGAAACATTTAGGTACATACAAGTGTCTTATATCGGCTGAAAGCTTAAATTCTTATTAATCTAACTGCAATGTCCGATTTACAGTAGCCGTTACAGCGAAAGCATGCCATGCGATTGTTTGAGAACGGGCCCCACATCAAAATATTTTTTTCACCGGCACATGTTTCATAAATTCACAAATAGCGATTAAATATTAACTTACTTTTTGATTTTTAACTCACTGATTTGTCATCCAAAGGGTCCCAGCTATAACATGTATTGTAATTTTGTTAGATAAAATCCTTCTTTATATCCCAAAAAGGCTGTTTAGTTGGTGCCATCGAATTGAGTAATCCACTCGTTCAACATGCAGAGACAGGAATCCGAAAATCTACCCCTAAACTTTGTTTCAACAAGTCAAAATACATTTCTATTTACTCCTCAGATACCCTAAAATGTAATCAAACTATAATATTTCTTACGGAAAGAAGTATGTTCAATAGGATACCGATTTTAGCAGGCGTGTTCTGTATTCATCGCACGCACATACACAAATTTCCAAGAGTGTGTCCCTGTACTAAAACTGATATTTCTTATTCGTTTTGGACGTTACAAGCCTGAAACCGTGAACATTGACTGCTGACACCCTGTTGAAGTCATAGGAATTGCATACTGGGAGCTAGAATTCAGTATGACCCTATACTTTCCATTGTAAGAGCATGGGCTCTCAAAAAAAATACATCCAATTGGTTTAACTTTGGATTTTCTCCATCCATATCTATTGTGCTATGTTCTCCAACATTATTTTAACATTTCCACAAACTTCAAAGTGTTTTCTTTCCAATGGTACTAATTATATGCATATCCTGGCTTCAGGGCCTAAGCAACAAGCAGTTTACTTTGGGCACGTCATTCAGGCGGAATTTGAGAAAAAAGGGGCCTATCTTTAATTGAAGGTCTTGCTCACATTGGCTACCAAGAGTTTTATCACACAGTCGTCTGGAACAGCTGGTGCTCTCATGCTTCAGTGTTGCTTGCCTCGAAGCGAGAATAAAAGGCATTTAGCTTGTCTGTTAGGTTCGCGTCACTGGGCAGCTCGCTTCTGGGTCTCCCTTTGTAGTCCGTAATAGTTTTCAAGCCCTGCCACATCTGACGAGTGTCAGAGCCGGTGTAGTAGGATTCAATCTTAATCCTGTATTGACGCTTTGCCTGTTTGATGGTTTGTCTGAGGGCGTAGTAGGATTTCTTATAAGCGTCCGGATTAGTGTCCCCCTCCTTGAAAGCGGCAGCTCTAGCCTTTAGCTCGATGCAGATGTTTCCTGTAATTAATGGCTTCTGATTTGGATATGTACATACGGTCATTGTGGGGACGACGTCGTTGATGCACTTATTGATGAAGCCGATGGCTGAGGTGGTATACTCCTCAATGCCATTGGATGAATCCGGGAAGATATTCCAGTCTGTGCTAGCAAAACAGTCCTGTAGTGTAGCATCCGTGTCATCTGACCACTTCCGTATTGAGCGAGTCACTCGTACTTCCTGATTAGTTTTTGCTTGTAAGCAGGAATCAGGAGGATAGAATTATGGTCAGATTTGCCAAATGGAGGGCGAGGGAGAGCTTTGTATGCATCTCTGTATGTCACGCTTTTTCTAAAGTAGAACCCAGAAGCAGACCAGGACAAGGAGAGTAGGACGAAGGTGAGTATTTATTTACAAGTTTAAATGTAGAGGTAGAAAGATCCAGGTGGCGGAGCAGGCAGCGGAGGTGAGTTGATTGGAGTGAATAGGCAGATCCAAGGGAGTAACAGAAGCCACCGACAACCAGGCAGGAATGGGGTGAGTGTTCCGGGTGAATGACTGTAGACAGAACAAACGGAGGTAAGTTCAAAGCAAGCAAGACGTACAAAACAAACTCTAACAAACTGGAGGCTGATACGCTGGCAACAACATACTGTTCATGGCTAATGATCCGGCAGGGAATGGATGTCAGGTCAGCGCTTATGAAGTGGAGGGGTGATGATCAGGACCAGGTGTGCAGATAGCTGATGGGATACAGGTGCGGGTACTCAGAGATCTTCCAACTAGCTACGTCGCCCGGCAACCAGACAGGGTGCGTTCCAGGACACCGGAAAAAACCCTCCAGGACTGAACACAGGCAAAAACAGACTCAGGAAGGGGGATTCGTGACACTGTGTGTGAAGTAAGGGTGGTCTAGACTTGTTTTTCCTCTGGTTGCAAATGTGACATGCTGGTAGAAATGAGATAAAACGGATTGGATGATTTGTCTGCATTAAAGACCCTGGCTACTAGCAGCGACACTTCTGGATGAGCATTTTCTTGTTTGCTTATGGCTTTATACAGCTCGTTGAGTGTGGTCTTAGTGCCAGCATCGGTTTGGGGTGGTAAATAGACGCGAATAATATAGATGAGAACTCTCTTGGTAGATAGTGTGGTCTACACCTTATCAAGTTACTCTACCTCGGGCTTGCAATACCTCGAGCTGTTATTGACAAATAGACACACACCCCGCCCCTCGTTTTACCAGACAATGCCGATGCAAGGAAAATCCCGCCAGCTCTATATTATCGTGTCGTCGTTCAGCCACGACTCGGTGAAATATAAGATATTACAGTTTTTAATGTCCCGTTGGTAGGATAGTCTTGATCGTATACCATCCATTTTGTTTTCCAGTGATTGCACGTTGGCCAATACAATGGGTGGTAGGAGGTTTACTCACTTGCCTACGAATTCTCAGAAGGCAGCCCGACCTCCTCCCCCTTTTTCTCCGTCTTTTCTTCGAGCAAATGATGGGGATTGATCCGAGAAAGCAGTATATCGTTCGCGTCGAGCTCGTTAAAGAGAAAATCTTTGTCTATTTCGAGGTGAGTGATCGCTGTTCTGATGTCCAGAAGTTATTTTCGGTCATGAGAGATGGTAGCAGCAACATTATGTACAAAATAAGTAAAAAAAATAAGTTACAAACAATTCGAAAAAACTAACAAAATAGCACAGTTGATTAGGAGCCCTTAAAACAGCAGCCATTCCCTCCAGCGCCATTTAGTCTATTCCATTTAACCCATATTTAGGAATATTCAGTTTTTTCATGGATACAGGGATACTGGTGATCGGGATATCAAAGGTGTATGTAAACAGCTTATCCCAAATAAGACCTTAAGCAGGATATGAGCTTCTATCCGGAATACTGCGTGCATGTAAATGTGGTCAATGATTTAGGCAAGTTAAGATAGCTACCAAATAGCCTCCAAAAACGTAGTTCTGATAAGAAATAGTAATATGATTATTATGCAAGCTAGCCAGGTGTGTGTGTGTATGTGTCTTTTTACCTTAGGGAACCGCACACTGCAGCTTCTGAATCTGACTCCAGACATCTCTTCTTTTGGCCAATGTAGCTAAGATACATGTTACTATACTGAAAATTAATGTTCAGCATGAAAATTGGTTGGTTCTATGGAAAGACCTAGCTGTTAAAATAACTAGGTAGCCAGGTATATTAGACATCTGACCTCATGATTCACCAGTGAACAGTGGCGGGAAATGTAAAACAAGGCTTTCCTACCTCACCTAGGCTTGGAGCCTACAATATTATTATTGACCCACTGTAAAATATTTACTAAATCATAACATTTTCCAAATAGAGGAGCATGCATGTTACTATCAAGATAGAGAGAATAATTAAAAAAGACACAAAAGACACATTCTGTTTATTTTCCAGGTTTCATTTAAGAAAATATGCAAGGTTTATTACAAGAAACTTTTTAGAAGTTTCAATTGACAAAAATATGTAACCAGTCAAAACTGGAGCTCAGACCAGAGTGAACTGAATTGGTCATTCTGGTAGTGGTCCAGTCTCATTTGAGTCTGGTGATTTAGTTAGAGCTCATACAGCCAAGGGTAGTGTAGGACTTTAATCTCTTCCATACTCTGCGGTAGAAGTGATGCAGAATGCAGAATTAGCCCTTTGATTCTCAGCGGTTCACAGTTAGACCTTCATATTTCAAACCTAGGGCAGCATTAGTTATTTGCCGTGCATTCTAGGAAACATACCCTTTAAGAGCTGCAGCTCTTCATTTTCATCAGCAGACTAGAAACACACAGAATTTACAAGACAGATTAAATAGTTGGATTTAGACATGTTCAATAATAGGGCTGTGCAAAACAGATATTTTTGAAACACTTTGTTTCACAGGGGATTTGGTATTCATTTTAAATTCTTACATCGCTGAGAGTATCCATTGAAGGCTCATGTAGAGTAAAGTCAGAAAGGCTCCCTCAGCGAGTCAACTGGAGCTGAAGTCTGGGGATGATCTCCCTGATGTCAGAGAACATTTCTCTGAATTTCACCGTGGAGGTCCAGCATTGGAGCAGCACCCTGCTCACACATCCAAGCAGAGATGGAGGTCCTCCAGGAAGGCCTCTGGCTCCAGGGGGTGTTGTGAAGGGAACTCCTCGTCATAGTGACTGAAGAGCAGGTCTACCAGCTGGAGCTCCAGCGGGCCATTGTCTTGGTTGGGCTCAGAGAGCTTCCTCAGTTTTCGCCTCAGGGCTTTGGCAATCGCCTCATGGACCAGAATCAAGAGCTGCTTGACCAGAATCAAGAGCACACATTCTTTATGTCCTGGTCTGTCTCTGGAGAGAAGTCATCCAGGGGGTAGACTCCATACACAAACCTGCCCAGGGTGTACAGCAGCAGCATCTTTAGAGCAGTGGCCATAGCGACATCCCAGCGCAGCCTGGTGCTGGGCCTGTTGTTGGCATGGGTTGGGCTGTCCACTGTTGATCTCATTGCTGGGGATGGGGGTCAGCTGGGTCAAGTTGGAGCAGGACAATGGTGCTGTTACTGTGTTGAGGATGAGGTTTTTGGAGCCTAGGGTTAATATGAAAGTCTAGCCCGCAATGGAGACCCTGACACTCATTATGTCACCAAAGTGAAGGTTTGGCATGCCTGCAGCTCACAAAGTGATCTCCGACCCTGTGGTGCTGTATCCTTCACCCTCTCCCTGGGCAATCCTCAGGCCATCAGGGTGGTGGCACACCAGCTTCCTGAGGCAGTTGAGAGCTCCCCTCTGACTGGCAGGACAAGGGAGAGTGACCTGTAGCTGGGTCATCACCTCTCAACACTCTGTGACTCCCAGACACAATGAAGCCTGCAGGCAATCCCCCATTGCTTTCAGAGTCAACCTGAGACACACAGGTGTAAAAGGAGAGGGTCAGGAATCAGGATGGGCCAGGTAACACCATCACCATCTCAACACAAGAATGAGACCACATGAACAATAAAATAGAGCAAAACATGCACTAACTTCAAACACACAAATTCAGCTGTGCCTTTTACCAACCATTGACTAGAACATACAGGTTTGGCAGACGGAAGGGCATAGGGCTCAAAGTCCTAAGAATTGTCAATCCACAAGCCTGAGGAGAGCTGGTAGGATGAAAGAGAGGGACCTGAAGCTGGGTCATCATAAGGATGGCAGGCCATCTCGCTATGTTCACCGTGGTTGCATGGAACAAGACGGCAGCAGACACCCAAGCTTTCAGGACAAACTCCAAGGGCTTTCCTCTTTTCTCAACTCTACATCCAACATATTGCCTGCCTTGCCCTGACAATGGAATCAATTGAGAATTCAACTGTAAACTACCTGACACATCCTCCGAGGAGGGTTTTGATAAGAGTAGAACATACACTAAAACGATGTGCTCATTGACATCTCATTCCAAAATCATGGGCATTAATATGGAGTTGGTCCCCATTTTCTGCTATAACAGCCTCCACTTTTCTGGGAAGGCTTTCCACTAGATGTTGAAACATGGCTGCGAGGACTTGCTTCCATTCAGCCACAAGAGCATTAGTGAGGTTGGGCACCGATGTTGGGCGATTAGACCTGGCTCGCAGTCAGCGTTCCAATTCATCCCAAAGGTGTTTGATGGGGTTGAGATCAGGGCTCTATGCAGGCCAGTCAATTTCTTCCACACCGTTCTCGAAAAAACATTTCTGTATGGACCTCGCTTTGTGCACAGGGGCATTGTCATGCTGAAACAGGAAAGGCCTTTTGTTGCCACAAAGTTGGAAGCACAGAATCATCTGAGAATGTAATTGTATGCTGTAGTGTTAAGACTCGTCTGTCGGACTGCGAGATGGTGAAGCATGATTCATCAGTCCAGAGAAATGGCGGAAAGCTTCACACCACTCCAGCCGACACTTGGTGATCTTAGGCTTGTGTGTGGCTGCTTGGCTATGGAAACCCATTTCATGAAGCTTCCGACAAACAGTTATTGTGCTGACGTTGCTTCCTGAGGCTAGTTTGGAACTCGGTAGTGAGTGTTGCAACCGAGGACAGAAGATTTTTACGCAGTACACACTTCAGCACTCGGCGGTTCCATTCTGTGAGTTTGTGTCGCCTACCACAACGCGGCTGTCTGTTGTTGTTCCTAGATGTCTCCACTTCTCAATAACAGCACTTACAATTGACCGGGGTAGCTCTAGCAGGGCAGAAATTTGATGATTCTATGACGGTGCCACGTTGAAAGTCACTGAGCTCTTTAGTGAGGTCATTCTACTGCCAGTGTTTGTCTATGGAGATTGCATGGCTGTGTGCTCTGTTTTATACACCTGTCAGCAATTGGTGAGGCTGAAATAGCCGAATCCACTCATTTCAAGGGGTGTCCATATACTTTTGCATATATAGTGTATCTTAATTTTTCATGTGTGAGAGGAGAGTGACAGTCTTACCACCAGCATGTTGAAGTATATCTGGCAGTATAGCTGAACACACTTGAGGAGTTCATCATAAGAGATATTCCCACCAGCACAGTGGATCACCTGAACAAGTTTAGAAAAACACTTCTTCCCTTAGAGGTAAGATTGCATTGAGAATCAAGTTAATTGATTGATCTAGCAATAGAGTAAAATGCATAGAGACACAAATATTTACATTAATGTGATTAAATGAATAAAGCATGACAGTTTTCCCGACTAGGCTTTTATAAGCAGTGATGTGGCAACATATTCGCCTACTCTACTGTAATGTTATTTGTCCAAACTGTCTCTGTGACGTGACAGTTGACCCGTCATAAAAGTGGATCACATTTTGAAATGAAAAATGTAACTTTGCTTTAAAGAAAATTAATTAAATGATGGATCAGAGACGAGACTTGTGTTGATGCGCCATAGTAGGTCTAACAACATTATATGAGGGGCTACGTCATTAAGGAAATCATTGTTTATAGATCATTCAATATTATCAATTTAGATGTTAAAAGAGTATACAGAAATGGATGACTTACTGATTTCTGAAATAGTTGTTGCCATGATCCAATCCAAATAGTTTTAAAACCAATCAAATTTCCAATAAAAGCAATTTATAGGATATCATTCATGAGTGGAGAAAACTTTTGCGCAATTGTGTTTGAGTGTTATGGTAAGGTGGTTGGTGTGGTATGGTGGTTTGGTTTTACCAACCATTATGACATAACAGTGATGTTGCCATAGAGATTCTATTAAGTATTCTAATTTCTAATTCTATGGATGATGCATCCAATTGTTAATATTCATGATGTGTCTGTATTATCTCCAGTTCTCTCACTCTCGCATACTTCTTTAGATAATTAGAAAGCCCTCTAAAATCGTTACTACTAAACCCAACACAATTACCAATATTCTGTCTGATAGGCTACCTTTCCAAGTATCTCTGATTATCGAAGCCAAGATACATTTCACCTTTTGTTGTCAAATTGGCCAGAGATTGGATTTTTCTCTTGATGTTGGATATTGGATTTTACTTTTCATGTGCCGCATGTTGTTTTATCCAGACGTAGAAATGATCAGACACCAGTTTTGACCGAACAGAGCTCTAAGATGTACCTTCATTGTTATGGTGCAGAGCAATCTGTGTGTCAATTTGAGGAAGGTCCAGACCCAACATCACCCCAACCAGCTAATTGAGCTAATAGAGTGGGCCTAACTGACTGTGAGGAGTAAATTGGTCTTCTCTTAAAATGTTATCTGTATGCTGACGCAGGGAGCACTTCTCAGGAATATAAAATGGCAACTCGTTGAGTGAGTGGACAGGCTAATTTAGACCGGTATTTTCACTGGTTCAACCCTAATTATTCAATTTTCTCATCCTCCTGCAGTCTCCCTATGATGGATAGATTTTTTTTCACATGGAAAATGGTTTGTAGAAACCTGTGTGAGGAGGAGATGGGAGGCAAGAGAAGAGATCACACAACAGTAGGATTGCAAAGCTACTGGTACTTTCCTGGAATCTTCAGTTATTTAGGTAATTAATGATTCATTCTTGAATAACTTTTAAAAAATGTATTCATATATAGTATTCATTTTGTTATATCTGTGTCCACATTGTCCATGAGTTTATAGTAGATAGACCATATGTATGGTTCAAGAGAAAATCACCTAATTAATGAAAAAAGCATCTAATCAACAATGGCATTATTTTCAATTAACTCTTGAATTATTGATTTTTTTCACAACTGCCACCAGTTTGATGCCAAAACATTGAAAACAAATACATACTGACGTTGTAAAATAATATAAAGGATATTTCATGCTGAAACCGTCATATTAAACACCAATGGAATTTACTGATAATGTTTAAAGCTTTGTCATTCTAGTCTCCGGGGTTACAGCACCCTGGCTTCCCCCCTGTCAGCACTCACCTCTCCCAAGGTTCCGTTCACGTGGTCCCCTGCTGCGGACTGGGCGTTCTGGGATCTCAAACACCCCTTCACCTCTGCTCCCATCCTGGTTCTTCCTGACCCTTCCCGTCAGTTCGTGGTGGAGCCCAATGCGTCAGATGTAGGAGTGGGAGCGGTCTTGTCCCAGTGGTCTCCCCTGGACCTGAAGCTACATCCCTGCGCCTTCTTCTCCCATCGCATCAACGCCATGGACAGAAACTACGATGTGGGACATCGTGAGCTTCTCGCAGTGAAGATGGCTTGGAGGAATGGAGGCAATGGCTGGAAGGGGCGGAACACCCATTCATCATACGGACCGACCACAAAAATCTGGAGTATCTCCGCACCGCCAAACACCTCAACTCCAGGCAAGCTAGATGGGCCCTGCTGTTCACACGGTTCAACTTCTCCCTCTCATATCGGCCGGGATCCAAGAATGTCAAGCCGGATGCACGGTCTCACTATTATAGTCCCACAGCTATTACCCCGGAGCCCGAGACCATCCTTCCCACCTCGTGCCTGGCAACGGCACTCAGCTGGGGTATAGGGAAATAAGTCCGGGAGGCACAGCGATCCCTGCCGAACCCCGGGGGGGTCCTGAGAACTGGATGTTTGTGCCTGACGTGGTCCGCTCCGCGGTCCTGGGCCCACTCTTCTAGACTAGCCTACGACCCGGGCTCCCGCTGGACACTGGCTTTGTGCGACGACACTTTTGGTGACCCACCATGGTCCCTGACGTCTCCACATTTGTCACCGCTTGCACAGTGTGTGCAGAGAACAAGACTCCTCGACAAGCTCCAGTTGGTCTCCTCCAACCTCTGCCTGTCCCACACCGTACCTGGACCCACATCTCCCTGGACTTTATCACAGGTCTTCTCCGATCTGATGGCAACACCGCCATCCTGACTGTGGTGGATCGGTTTTTCAAGGCAGCCCACTTCATTCCTCTCCCCAAACTACCCTCTGCCAAGGAGACGGCCCAGCTCATGATGCAGCATGCCTTCCGGATCCATGGACTACCGGTCAACATGGTCTCTGGCCGGGGCCCTCAGTTCTCGTCTCAGTTCTGGAAAGCGTTCTGCACCCTCATTGGGTCATTGGCCAGCCTGTCCTCCTGGTCCCCCAGTCCTACGGCCAGCCGGAGCGAGCCAACCAGGGTCTGAAGACTACTCTTCACTGCCTATTCTCCGCCAACCCTACCAGCAACTGGTATGGGTTGAGTATGGGTTGAGTATGCCCGCAACACCCTTCCTTGCTCTGCCATGGGTCTCTCGCCCTTCGATTGTTCCCTGGGATATCAGCCTCCGCTCTTCCCCGAACAAGAGGAGAAAGTCAGCAATCCCTCTGCCCAGATGTTCATCCGCCGCTGTCGCCGTACCTGGAAGAGAGCCCGGGCCGCTCTGTTGAAGACTACATCCAGGTATAGGCAACAATCGGACCCCTGCTCCACGCTATCGGCTCAGGCAAAGGGTATGGCTCTCCACCCAGGACCTGCCCCTCTGGGTGGAGTCCCATAAACTTTCCCCCCGTTTCATTGGCCCGTTCCCCATCTCTAGAGTCATTAGCCCCACTGCTGTTCGTCTTCTGTTACCCCGTACCATCCATATTTACCCTACTTTCCATGTGTCTAGAATTAAGCCTGTGTCTCACAGCCCTTTGTCTTCTGTTTCCAGGCCCACCCCTCCTCCTCATGTCATCGATGGCCATCCGGCGTACACAGTGTGACACCTCCTGAGTGTTCGACCACAGGGCAGGGGTTTCCAGTACCTGGTTGACTGTCCCGGAGGAGAGGTGCTGGGTACCCACTAAAGACATTCTGGACCCGGCCCTCATCGCCGACTTTCACCCAGGTCAACCAGGTATGCGCCCAGGTAGGATGCCAGGTGGCGCCTCTGGGGGGGGGGGGGGGGGGGTACTGTCAAGCCCTGATCTGTTTCACCCCCCCCCCAGGTGTCGCCCATCTTCCCTATTATCCCCTGTGTATTTATACCTGTGTTTTCTTTTTTTCTGTTGCCAGTTCATCTTGTTTGTCAAGTCAACCAGAGTTTTTTGTATCAGCTCCTGCTTTTCCCCAGTCTCTCTTTACTCGTCCTCCTCGTTTTGACCCTTGCCTGTCTTGACTCTGAGCCCGCCCAGCACTCTGCCTGCCCCTGACCCTGAGCCTGCCTGCCATCCTGTACCTTTGCCCCTGTTGCTGTAATAAATATTGTTACTTTGACACGGTCTGCATCTGGGTCTTACCTTTATCCTGATACAGAAAATCCATGAAAGATACCAAAATGCTGTTTGTTTATTGTTAAACTTTGAAAGTTTCCAGTAATATACCCTCCCTTTGCAACCCTACACAGGATATATGGGGTGAGGGAGGTTGAGGAGGTGAGGGAAGGAGAGGTAATAAGTCCAGAGGAGTGGAGAGAGAGAGAGAGAGAGAAGGTTATAGAATATGAACGAATTGCAGGGGTTAGAGAAGAGGTGTTTAGGCTTGTCACGCGGGACTAGGTGGGTGAAAGAATCAGACGCAGAGAGAGAGCCGCTTGGGAAAAATATTCCTTTTTACTATTTCACAAAAAATGATAAGCCCGAACATCCAGGGCGCAGAGAAACACTTGAAAAACCCAAAAACACACACGTAGCCAAAAGACAATCTCGCACAAAACAACGGTGGGTCAAACTCCTAAATATAGGGAAGCTCGTTTACAAAAACAAAAACCACAGGTGCAACTAATAAGACAAAACAAACAGACAAACGAAAAAGGGTTCGGTGGCGGCTAGTAGGACGGTGACGACGACCGCCGAGCACCGCCCGAACAGGCAGGGGAGCCAACTTCGGCGGAAGTCGTGACAAGGCCTTATTATGCCCACAGGAACAGAAGAAAACTTCCAATTAACCATTTTCTTTTCCAAGGCTTATGAATGATTTCATTTGTAACTAGAAAATGATCCTCACATGTAATGAAATTACAATAATGATAGCACATTCACAACTCTCTGGTGTACTGTAATGCACCCTCAATTCAGTGGTTTAAAATCCATGTTATCATGGTAACAGCAAAGTCATCGACAAACACTATTGATGCGACCACAACACACTTATGTCAATTTAGTGTGGACCCTAGATGAGCCAAGCTAAAAAGAATATAGCTAAAGTTTTGCTCTAATGAGTCTCCCCATGGAAAGATCGAAAAAGGTGCTTGCATGCGGACCAGCGGACGGTAATGACAATTAAAAAGGATTGTGCTCGTTTGTCAGAGTCAGAGATAAAGATGCATTTACAAGCCAGGCTGACTGACTGTCCTGCTGAGGCCTCTCTCGTTGTGATTTTTTTTTCAGTGCCGCCAAGATACACAATTTAATCAATATTTTTTTCTGAGCCAGAGAAATGGAAAAAAAGGCAATTACTGTGGAAGAAAATATGATAAGGATAAAGAATTGAACCTAGCTGTCAGAAGAAGATGGATTAGTTTTGGTGGATTAGGTAAACCAGACAGTCAGACATTATTTTTTATTAGGTTTCAGAAAGGAAAAACCCTCAGTTACCCAAAGGTTTTTTATCAACTGATTGTTTACCCTACATGCATATATATATACAGGAGGAAAACAGAGCGATGCATGTTATGTGGAAGCAATCACTATAGAGGGTGAGTCAAGAGGAAAGAGTGACATTCAAAAGCTCTGCAGTTGGCCAATACCATCCACCCTTTTTGTCTTCCATTGTCTCTCAGAGCATAATATCTTGTTGGATCAAGACAAAATAGTCCCCCGTTCTAAGATAAAAACAAATCCCCTGAGAAGGTCCATCATATTGATATTCTGTTGCAGTATGTTCACTCCCACACATCCTTTCTACTTGGTTTCCTATAGATCAGAGCGATTGGACAATTTTTCAGTGCTTAAAAGTCTCTGTGCTTTGTATGGCAAGACGTTTTCCTCCATCATGTGAATATTTTTCATAAAGATCACAGTTGATTAAGTTCTCTTTCCCATTTTGATTTCCCATCCTCCAACTGCAGACCGACAACACATCTATTAAATCACAATGTCTCCTTGGGTTATTCAATGATGATAAGTAGCGATGCAACCCCAGGAGACCGTCCAGCTTCAATCCACTTTATATACAATACACTCGTAGAAAAAAGGGTTCCAAAAGGGTTCTTCGACAGTCCCCATAGATAACAGAATCCCTTTTGGTTCCAGGTAGAACCATTTTGGGTTCCATGTAGGGCCCTCTGTGGAAAGGGTTCTACCTGGAACCAAAAAGGGTTCTTTAAAGGGTTTTCCTATGACGACAGCCAAAGAACACTTTTAGGTTCTAGATAGCAGCTTTTTCTACGAGTGTACTTGCCACCATTAAACTTATAGCCCCTGGATAACATTATTCCCAGCTCATCTCTTTAGTTTGCAACTCCATTGTGCTGTAATTCCCTTCTCAAGTGTAGCAACGCGCAGCAGAGCCAATTTACTTTGACTGATATATGCTATTGAAATGCTGTCAGCTTGTCCTCTTAAGAAAGAGCGAGTTTGCCCGAGCTTTGTAAGTTGATGATCCATTGCTCAGGAATAAGACAGATTCAGGCCTTTAATCTTTAAAAGGCAACCAACTACTACATTGTTTATCTGTGCTCACTAAAGCCTTGAAAGTAGATATATAACATCTGAATCACAGGAGGTTGAGGGCGCCTTAATTGGGGAGGACGGGCACGTGCCATTATTATGAGCCGTCCTCCCCTCAGCAGCCTTCACTGATCTGAATACACACAGTCCTGAGGTATTGCATTTCAGGCCCCACATAAAGTTCATCAATATACTGTACAGTAGAACACAAACTAGAACCCTTATCATTCAGCCCTCAGAAAGCTGTAACCTACATTATGTCCAAGCCAAGCCAAGCCAAGCAGCATCTAAAGAAACCATTTACAATAACAACATTATCAGCTAACCAACGCATGATCCTTATCATCAACCACATATAGAATGGAAATAAAGAAGACACTGCAGAATCCAGGAAGCCAAGCGAAAGTTTAGTCCTGAAAACACTTCTCCCATGCGAGGAGGATGAGCTAATCATCAGAAATCCATTACATCATCATCGTGAGGCCTTCGCTTGGTTGATTTCGCTAGGTTGGTGGATAGGAGAGGTCATTAGAATGGATTGATAAGGTGAAAGCGTAGATAGTGTACTGCATACACATGCATAATTGTGTTCTTTTAATTAATTGGGTGAGCGCCTCCTATAGTGTAGTAGGATGTTTATCCTCACCTAGCTGTTGCTATGGTCTGGGAACAAAATGACACCAATTAGTCAAGGAAATGTCAGAGGTCAGGGTTGATAATCTAACAATGTCTAATTGCTTATTTAAAGCCATGAATTTCATAGAGGTTTCTGCAGCCTGTTTTAAACAAGCTCTAATTACAGCTCTAATTTACACCCAGAAAGGGCCACGTCATGACAGTGTTTTCACGGATCCCTCCATAACATTCATCAGGCACACCTGTCCCCTATTCCCACTGATTAGTATTTGTAGATATGTGCCCTTTGGTTTCCATGGTCTTGTCGATTATTGCTACAATTTCCATTGGTCGTGTGAGTATCTGTGCTGTGTTGGTTTGGCTTTCGTAACGTTTGATTTGCGCAGGTGATTACAGGTCTCGTCCCATGTAGAATCATTGTGTGTGGGTATGTTACGGGTCTCGCCCCGGTGTATTTATTTGTACTCCTCGCTCTTTTGTTTGGGTTTCAAGCCTGTGTTTTGTGTACGTGTTTGTTTGGTCTTCATCTCTGTGCCTTTACATGGCACACTGTAATTTGGGTCAATAAAAAACCCTATTACGCATTCCTGCGCCTGTCTCCCGATCCCTTTATACCAACGTGACAAGTGTAAATGACTATTGTAGCTGTAAATGGCTGCTTTTTTATATAGGGGTACAATATCTACATAGGGGTACAGAGGCCCATTATCAGCAACCATCACTCATGTGTTCCAATGGCACGTTGCGTTAGCTAATCCAAGTTTATCATTTTAAAAGGCTAATTGATCATTAGAAAATCATTTTGCAATTATGTTAGCACACCTGAACTTTTGTCCTAATTAAAGAAGCAATAAAACTGCCCGCCTTTAGACTAGTTAAGTATCTGGAGCGTCAGCATCTGTGGGTTCGAATACAGGCTCAAAATGGCCAGAAACAAAGAACTTTCTTCTGAAACTCGTCAGTCTACTCTTGTTCTGAGAAATTAAGGCTATTCCATGTGTCACGACTTCTGCCGAAGTCGTTGCCTCTCCTTGTCCGGGCGGTGTTCGGCGGTCGACTTCACCGGTCTTCTAGCCATCATCGATCCATTTTTCATTTTCCATTGGTTTTGTCTTGTCTTCCCACACACCTGTTGTCAATCCCATTCATTACCTGTTGTGTATTTAACCCTCTGTTTCCCTTCATGTGTTTGTCAGAGATTGTTCGTTGTCAAGTGTTGTGTTTGTGTATAGGTGTGCGATGGGTCTTCGTACCCAGATTTGTATTATATTTTTCCGTGAGTGTTATGGAGCAGATTACTGGGACTTTAATTAAAGTACTCCATGCTACACTCTATTTTGACTCTCCTGCGCCTGACTTCCTCTGCCACTTATACACGCCACTGTGATAGAATCTCTGACCATTATATATGAAGTCAGCAGGAGAGGACACGACGGCCATGGAGGTGGAAAAGCGCGTTATGGAACAAGCTAAGGAGATTGACTGTTTGAGCGCCATCATGGATCGTATTGTCCAGAATATGGATCGCTGGGAGAGACAGGGAGTTTCTCCAGTGCCTCCACTGCCACAACTGGAATTTACCGTTAACGCGTTTTCCCCACCTGAACCTAATAAAATCCGTTTACCCCTACCCACGGGTTACAACGGAGATACTGCTGGCTGCCAGGGTTTCCTCCTTAAACTGAACTTATATCTGGCCACGGTCTCCCCAGTACCATCCGACCGGGAGAAGAGTTCCGCCTTCGTCTCATGCCTCACCGGGAAAGCCCGGGAGTGGGCCAGCGCTGTGTGGAGAGGAGAATGCGGCGTTGGACCATTTTGAGGAGTTCACCCTTTATTTCAGGAGAGCATTCGACCATCCTCCCGAAGGAAAAACGGCGGGTGAGCTCCTCTATCATCTGAGGCAGGGGACGAGGAGTGCCCAGGAGTTTGCTTTGGAGTTTAGGACCTTGGCTGCCGGCGCTGGATGGAGCGACAGGGCCCTGATCGACCATTACCATTGTAGCCTACGCGAGGACGTCCGTCGGGAGCTGGCCTGTAGAGACACCACCCTTAACTTCGACCAGCTGGTGGACATGTCCATCAGGCTGGACAACATGCTGGCTACTCGTGGACGTCTAGATCGGGGTCTGGTTGTTCCATCCTCCCGCACCCTCTCTCCCGAACCAATGGAATTGGGAGGGACGGTGCGTCGGGAGACCGGAGGGGGTACCCGCTCGAGCACCATCTATGATCGCAGAGATCACACTGCTGATCGGTGTCGGGTTGGTTCCTCTGGGAATAGAGAAGGCAGGCAGGGCACTCTGGCATCACCCCAGGTGAGTAGGCACCATACTCATCCAGAGCCCTCTGCTGTACTTATGTTTGTCTCTGTCACCTTTCCGGATTTTTCCCTGCATTCCCAGTATAAGGCGCTAGTAGATTCAGGCGCGGCTGGGAATTTCATTAATAAAAATTTTGCTCATAGTTTAGGGATTCCTGTTGTTTCTGTTGATATGCCTTTCCCTATTCATGCCTTAGAAAGTCGACCAATAGGGTCAGGGTTTATCAGGGAGGTCACCGCACCTTTGTCTATGATAACGCAGGGGGGTCACAAGGAGAAGATTAGTCTTTTCCTTATTGATTCCCCTGCGTATTCTGTGGTGTTAGGCCTACCCTGGTTAACTACTCATAACCCCACTGTTTCTTGGCCACAGAGGGCTCTCACGGGGTGGTCGCGAGAGTGCTCAGGTAGGTGTGTAGGGGTTTCCGTTGGTGCTACTACGGTGGAAAGTCTAGACCAGGTTTCCACCGTGCGCATTCCCGCAGAATATGCCGATTTGGCACTCGCCTTCTGTAAAAAGAAGGCGACTCAATTACCACCCCATCGACAGGGGGATTGTGCGATAGATCTCCTGGTAGACGCTGCATATCCCAGGAGTCATGTGTATCCTCTGTCGCAAGCGGAGACAGTGGCTATGGATAATTATATCTCTGAATCCCTGCGTCAGGGGTTCATTCAGCCATCCATTTCACCCGCCTCTTCGAGTTTCTTTTTTGTGAAGAAGAAGGATGGCGGTTTACGCCCGTGCATTGATTATCGAGACCTTAATAAAATTACGGTAAAATATAGTTACCCGCTACCTTTGATTAATACAGTAATGGAGTCAATGCGCGGGGCCCGCTTCTTCACAAAATTGGATCTCAGGAGTGCGTACAATCTGGTGCGTATTAGGAGGGGTGATGAGTGGAGACGGCATTTAGCACCACCTCAGGTCATTATGAGTACCTGGTCATGCCATATGGGTTGATGAATGCTCCATCAGTCTTCCAATCGTTTGTAGATGAGATCTTCAGGGACCTGAACGGGCAGGGTGTAGTGGTGTATATCGATGATATTTTGATATACTCTGCTACACGCGCTGAGCATGTGTCCTTGGTGCGCAGGGTGCTTGGTCGCCTGTTGGAGCATGATTTATATGTCAAGGCTGAGAAATGCTTGTTCTTCCAACAATCCATCTCCTTCCTAGGGCATCAGATTTCCACTTCAGGAGTGGAAATGGAGAGCGACCGCATTACAGCCGTGCGTAATTGGCCGACTCCAACCACGGTAAAGGAGGTGCAGCGTTTTTTAGGGTTTGCCAATTACCACCGGAGATTTATCCGGGGTTTTGGTCAGGTTGCAGCTCCCATTACCTCACTGCTAAAGGGGGGACCGGTGCGCTTGCAGTGGTCGGCCGAGGCGAATAGGGCTTTTGGTAAACTGAAGGCTCTGTTTACCTCGGCGCCTGTGTTGGCTCATCCGGATCCCTCTTTGCCATTCATAGTAGAGGTGGACGCATCCGAAGCTGGGATAGGAGCAGTGCTCTCTCAGCGTTCGGGTGTGCCACCGAAGCTTCGCCCCTGTGCTTTTTTCTCGAAGAAGCTCAGCCCGGCGGAGCGTAACTATGATGTGGGGGACCGAGAGCTGTTAGCTGTCGTAAAAGCCTTGAAGGTGTGGAGGCATTGGCTTGAGGGGGCTAATCACCCTTTTCTCATCTGGACTGACCACCGCAATCTGGAGTACATCCGGCAGGCGAAGAGACTAAATCCTCGCCAGGCAAGGTGGGCCATGTTTTTCACTCGTTTTGTGTTTACGCTTACTTACAGACCAGGCTCCCAGAACGTCAAGGCAGACGCATTGTCTCGGCTGTATGACACAGAGGAGCGACCCATGGATCCCACTCCCATACTCCCAGAGTCGTGTTTGGTGGCGCCAGTAGTGTGGGAGCTGGACGCGGACATTGAGCGGGCGTCACGTGCAGAGCCCTCTCCTCCTGAGTGTCCAGCTGGTCGTCTGTACGTTCCGTCTGCTGTCCGCGACCGATTGATCTATTGGGCTCACACATCACCCTCCTCTGGTCATCCTGGGATAGGTCGGACGATGCGCTGTCTTGATGGGAGGTACTGGTGGCCCACTTTAGCTAAGGACGTGAGGATTTATGTTTCCTCCTGTTCGGTGTGCGCCCAGTGCAAGGCTCCTAGACACCTGCCTAGAGGTAAGCTTTTACCTTTACCCGTTCCTCAACGGCCGTGGTCGGACCTGTCAGTGGATTTTGTGACTGATCTTCCACCTTCACAGGGTTACACCACGATCCTGGTCGTTGTGGATCGGTTCTCTAAGTCCTGTCGTCTTCTCCCTTTGCCCGGTCTCCCTACGGCCTTACAAACTGCGGAGGCTCTGTTTACACATGTTTTCCGGCATTATGGGGTGCCTGAGGATATAGTGTCTGATCGGGGTCCCCAGTTCACGTCAAGGGTCTGGAAGGCGTTCATGGAACGTCTGGGGATCTCGGTTAGTCTTACCTCAGGTTTTCACCCCGAGAGTATTGGGCAGGTGGAGAGAGTTAACCAGGATGTGGGCAGGTTTCTGCGGTCCTATTGCCAGGACCGGCCAGGGGAGTGGGCGAAGTTCGTGCCCTGGGCAGAGATAGCCCAGAACTCTCTACGTCACTCCTCCACTAACCTTACCCCTTTTCAATGTGTATTAGGGTATCAGCCGGTTCTGGCTCCTTGGCATCAGAGTCAGACCGAAGCTCCTGCGGTGGACAATTGGTTTCGGCACGCTGAGGAAACTTGGGAGGCAGCCCACGTCCACCTTCAGCGTGCCATAAGGCGCCAGAAAATTGGCGCAGACCGTCGCCGCAGTAAGGCCCCGGTGTTCATACCAGGGGACAGGGTCTGGCTCTCGACCCGAAACCTGCCCCTCCGCCTGCTCTGCCGGAAGCTGTGTCCGCGGTTTGTGGGGCCGTTTAAAGTCCTGAGGAGAGTGAACGAGGTATGTTATAGATTACAACTGCCCATTAATTACCGTATTAACCCCTCGTTCCATGTGTCTCTCCTCAGGCCGGTGGTGGCTGGCCCGCTCCAGGAGGCTGAAGTGCGTGAAGTTCCTCCGCCTCCTCTAGACATCGAGGGGGTCCCGGCGTACGCTATTCGATCCATTTTGGATTCGAGACGTCGGGCGAGGGGCCTTCAGTACCTCGTGGACTGGGAGGGGTACGGGCCGGAGGAGAGATGCTGGGTTCCGGTGGAGGACGTTTTAGATCCTTCCATGTTAAAAGAATTCCACCGCCTCCATCCGTATCGCCCTGCACCTCGCCCTCCGGGTCGTCCCCGAGGCCGGTGTCGACGCACTGCTGGAGCCGCGCGTCAGGGGGGGGGTACTGTCACGACTTCTGCCGAAGTCGTTGCCTCTCCTTGTCCGGGCGGTGTTCGGCGGTCGACTTCACCGGTCTTCTAGCCATCATCGATCCATTTTTCATTTTCCATTGGTTTTGTCTTGTCTTCCCACACACCTGTTGTCAATCCCATTCATTACCTGTTGTGTATTTAACCCTCTGTTTCCCTTCATGTGTTTGTCAGAGATTGTTCGTTGTCAAGTGTTGTGTTGTTTGTGTATAGGTGTGCGATGGGTCTTCGTACCCAGATTTGTATTATATTTTTCCGTGAGTGTTATGGAGCAGATTACTGGGACTTTAATTAAAGTACTCCATGCTACACTCTATTTTGACTCTCCTGCGCCTGACTTCCTCTGCCACTTATACACGCCACTGTGATACCATGCGAGAAATTCCCAAGAAACTGAAGATCTCATACAATGCTGTGTACTACTCCCTTCACAGAACAGAGCAAACTGGCTCTAACCAGAATAGAACAAGGAGTGGGAGCACAACTGAACAAGAGGACAAGTACATTAGAGTGTCTAGTTTGAGAAACAGACGCCTCACAAGTCCTCAACTGGCAGCTTTATTAAATAGTACCTGCAAAACACCAGTCTCAATGTAAACAGTGAGGAGGTGACTCCAGGATGCTGGCCTTCTAGGTAGAGTTCCTCTGTCCAGTGTCTGTTCTTTTGCCCATCTTAATCTTTTCAGTTTATTGGCCAGTCTGAGGTATGGCCTTTTCTTTGCAACTCTGCCTAGAAGGCCAGCATCCCAAAGACTGTTGTTTTTGATTGATTCGATTGATTGATTAACTTTAGTTTATTTGGTAAATATTTTATTAACTCTATATTTTGAACTGCGTTGTTGGTTAAGGAAATGTATGTAAGCATTTCACGGCAAGGTCTATACCTGTTTTATTTACTATTTTGATTCCCAGTTTTTTATTTGATTAATTTTGCACTAAATAGAAATTGTGTGAGCAATAATAAGACCAAAGCATAGTTTACATTGTTTAAGGGATATATCAGTATATCAATATACTGTATATCATATTTCTCTATTCTCAGCCAGGGGGCAGAAGAATCATGTCTTAACAAATGTAGGATGGTGGCGAAATGCTAGTTCCTGGAAATACCATTTAAAGTTTGGTACGGATAGTCCTCCTACATCTTCCCCTATTTGCAAGTTTGTTCATTTTAATCCGGGATTGTTTACCTTGCCATATACATGTTGAAACCACACTATGGATTTCATCCCAATAGCCAGAAAGGGGAGCCATGGCAAGCATTGGACTAAAGATATTCTTCCGTGGCAATATTTTCATCCATCTCCTGAGGTCGGATTGAATTGATTTGAGCATTCTGTTAAAGAGTCTGGCAACGGGTTTATCTAAAGAAGGAAATATATCTCCTCTCAAATATTTAAAATAGGAAAAGATTCTGATTCCATAAGTAGAGATGGAGTCCTCCATCGGGGCCTTGAGAGGCATTTTATAACTTGAGATGAAGCTGAATTTATTGATGATCTTCAATGCATTTGGGAGCGATTGAGATACATTGTCTAGATATAGTAAAATATAATCTGCGTATAATGAGATGAAGTGATCAGTACATTTTAGAGAAATATGTGTTATTGACAAATTGCCTGGGCCAGAGGTTCCATGGATAATAAACTATGGCTGAGGGATTGAAATTAATGAAATTGGAGCCAATTCCCATATGTCAAATTCTTGCAGCGTTTCTGTAGACCATCCATCCATACGCTTGAAATACAAACCAATATGGATATTCATGAGTAGAAATAAAGAAGAAAGAAAAAGTTATGTAAACCCTTTGCCCTCCTATGTAAACAAAGATTTCTACTTAACCATTGAAGTTGGTGGATTCAATTCTCTGTAATGGTAATGAGCCATGCAATGTAAACCCCACTAATGAGAAATATTAATCCTCCCCAGAGAATGTATTATATCACAATATATAACATGGTCACTAAAACAAAAGCAATTAAAAATGTTATCTAGTGCTGCGGCCTCATTAAATAAGTTGCCTAAAATAGCAAATGAAGTCAGATACAGAGACAGGTGTTATCCCATATCTGAATGCTAAGAGTCAATTGTTTTTCCAAGCTTAGTTAGTTTGAAAAATATATTTGAACCTAAACGTGTTAAATACCTAAAGAGCTCTACACATTTTGAATGTCAAATTGAACAACAAGTAAATATAATGTCTGGTTTCTAAAAGAGTGCACAATTATATACCAACAGTAGTAATATAAATAGATGTCTTACATCTGCTGAGAGATGAAATAGCCAGGGAAAACCAATCATCGTTCCTTCTCATTTCGGTCCCACTGAGAGTGGGCCACTTGATTAACATTGCATTAGGCTTTGTTACAAATCTCTTTTCAATGATGGAACTCGAGGATAAATTAGAACTAGAAGGAGGGATGAATGGACACTCAAGGAGACGGAGATAATGGTTAATTATTGATGAAAGTCTGACATGACCGGTCACATCTCACAGTGTATTTAAATGAGCAATCCTCATCTAAATGCAATGTCATTACCTCAGAGGAATACATTAAAGTGAAATAGTCAAATGTAATGGTTAAATAAGATAATCACTGCATTTGAGGATTTCATCAGATTATTTGTTGTGGTATAAGGCAGTCTACAGCACTGTATATTGATTGATATGGTTGCCCATCTAAGCATGCTTCATGTCAGGCAGTGTTACAGTGCAAAACATCTATTATCTAAATATAATGAGCATAAGGCCTTCAAACAGATAGCTAGAAAGGTAACTATATAAAGGAAAATACATCAGAGAACCATAACCTTTAACAAGGACATTGAAAGCACATCCATTCTGGCATGCTATATCTTATTGTACGTACTTATTGCGGTTACTTCTGGCTTGCTACTCTTATGGATATGGTTCAAGGCAGGCGGCAGACGTATTGAAATCGTGACATCCAGAATTAAACAATTTATGTGAGACGTCAGTTCATTATTAATGACCTAGTATAACACTATGATTTAGGTTGGAGGGAGGACAAGGCAGCATGACTGTGGTCAATGCTTAACTAAATAAGTAATGGGAGAAAGAGGAGAGGAAGCTAACAGACTCAGAACACCATGTAGCAAAGAAAAACTCCTCATATGCAGAGAACACTGTTGAAAGAGGAGAGGTGGAGGAGAGGACGGGCTGCAACGGTGAGAAATAATAGCACCTGTCACAATCCTGAATAAGAGGGCACACCACAATCACAAACCTCACAGAAGAAATACAGTTTTAATAAACTCGACCTCCCACATAATCAGATCTGCTTTATTAAACACATGCGCTGGATTGTGGGATATATTTATGATTGGGGAGAGGACATTAACATAGAATTGAGTTTGCATGCAGAAGGAGCACTGTGAGCGAGTGAGTTCTATCCCTGGTTGTGCCTGCCTGTGCACTCAGACAGTGGGGATGTGATAGGTCCTAGTGAGTGGGCGAGGCTGGGTTGAATGGAGGTCTATGGAGACTGCTGCTGTTCTGTTGGAGGGCCAATACATTAGCTTACATTTGGTCCATCACGACAACACCACTTATGAGAGGAGAGCTCCTACAGTAAAGTGAATGCTCAATTTAGTCATTGGACTTCCGTTTGTTATCCTATCTTCCCCTTTCCCTAATCAGGCAGGAGAGGCAGATAGAGAGCAGGTTTCCTGGAAATTGACGTGTAATTTGCTGGCTGCATGTAATGACCAGCCAGAATCAAACAGCATTACCCAAGGATGAGGATGTCCATACAGCATAGCAAACCTTTGCATTATCATTTTCAGTAACAAAGAATGATCTGGATGAGAGCGTGTCATTATGTTACCCATTGTAAGCAAATCTGGAATATCTGACTATACTAATAATGAGACATGTTCAGAATGTACACAAATAAATAAACAATGACTAAACAGAGTAGGAGAGAGAATCCAATTACCATCCCATTGATCTGTAATTGATGTTCCAGGAGTTGATTAGTTATTGACGAGGCAGACTGAAGGAATAACACAAGTTGAGTCCAGAAGTAGAGGGCTGTTTCAGAGACCTGTTCAGGCTCTTGACCTCTGAATGGCCTCAGTGATCTCACTTGTCGTACTGAACAACACAGACTGGCAAAACACAGTGCAGCACATAGAAAAAACATGTTATATCATCATTACTCATAAGGTATGAGTGGGTAGCAATACTGTGAAAATCAAAAACCAATGCATGCATCTAACCATGTGTACACGCACACATAATTTTGTTCACAAATAAGTTAAATCATTCCAGAATGAAAAGGAAGTGTAAAAAGATCAATGTCCTCCATTGCTTGACTCTTTGCCACTCCCTAGATGTGCTGATGGTGTTTCTTTTCACATTTATTCTAAGCCTTCTCCCATAGTCATTACTGACTACACTCCGGCCACTTCAAAGTAGATAACCAGGGACCGTTTGTTTCTCCTTCGGAATCTGAGTCACTCTACTAAACATCTATCACTTCAGGAATTAGCCTGGCCTCTCTCTCTGTCATTATATTGAGCTTATAAGAGGTGATCAATCTGTAACCACTAGTAGGACTCTGTCTTTCCTCTGCTAAGGGGACGGAGATGGGAGGGAGTTGTGATAAATGGACAAATTAATGTAAAAGACAAAAATATATATATAAAAATTAACAGCAGTAACAAAGGTGGTATTTTATTTTTTAATCTTTATTTAACTAGGCAGGTCAGTTAAGAACAAATTCTTATTTACAATGATGGCCTAGGAACCGTGGGTTAACTGCCTTGTTCAGGGGCAGAACGACTGACTGGACATAGTGATAAAATGGTAAAATAGTATTGACTGGACATAGTGATAAAATGGCTGTACTTTCTCTTGGAACTTCCTATGCTAGGTTTGAATGAGCAAAGTAACAGGAGACAAATCTGAACAGGTCATGAGACTCCCAAAATATTTCCCATGGGCAGCTGTGTGACAGTCTAAAGGCAGTATATATTGTATTGTTTGGGATCACATCATGGTGCAGCACATGAGAGATAGGGTCAGGTTAGGTGGGACAGGTGTATTGAGATGAGCCATAGGGGAGATGATGATGCTGCTGCTGCTGCTGTGTCTCAGTACGGCTCCATGGACATCAGAGAGAAAGAAGCCTGCTGGGCAAAACGGGTTGGTGGAACAGCTGCTTTAAACATGATGTATTTTCTCTGACTTTTACAGTTGTTGTATGGCTGTTACACATGGCAATGATGATGTTTGTGGTATTGCTAGTTGTAGGCAGAACTAATATCATCAAAATCAATCAATCAAAGCACGTTTTTGGGCTTATTTAGTAGTTTTTACCTGAATAGGTATAATCCTGTTGAAAAGTGATGTTAAAAGTACAATTTATATTACTTAAACATAAGTTGAAAATTATACTGTTGCTGCCGTCTAAACACTGGTTTTAAATGTCCAAATTCATAATCAATATGCTGAAATAAGTTGATATTTTGAAGACATACAAATGACTCACTACACATAGTGCCTGATGAAAGTCTACATGCGCCTTGCACAGTCTTCACATTCTGCTGCCTTAAAATTGAATCTAAATGGATTACATTGTATTTTCTTTCCTACCGACACAACCTAATCCACATTTTCAAAATGACTGAAAAATACAAAACAAAGATGTCTTGATTGCGTATGTCTTCATACCCCAGAGGTAATACTTGGTGGAAGCACCTTTGGCAGCCATTACAGCTGTGAACAGTTTTAAGATCCTAACAACTTTGCTCCTAAACATGATTTAACTGGGCGCTCTATACTAGAGCTTCTACAGTGACTGTGTAGCAGCCTGAACATTCAACATCCCTAGGAGTGGTAGTGATTGGGGACATCATGGTGTTCTGCTCTATTGCAAAACTGAGTATTTCAATGCACATTATCATTCAGAGAAAGAATCTGAATGAATGTGTATAAAAAGGGTGTAAAGCTTAAGGTCACAAAACAAGAATAGAAAAGGTACAAAAAGAGTGATGAGGGTGACAAGTAAGCGACAGTAAGTAAAGTAGGCATACATAAAGAGCAAAGACTCTGGGCAAAGAGAGGACTGAAGACTGCAAAAGAGACATCCTTGTCTTTTTAGTGGGATGTATTTCACAGTTGGCTTTGATGAAATGATTCAGGGACAATTTGTCATTATTTCAAACAGTGTGTTCTTCACTACTTGACAATGCCAAGCCGTGACAGTGAAGGAGGAAAAATGCAGCAGCCCTTTACAGTACCAAGGTCAAGAGGACTCATCACTATACACACAGTCACACTGCCATGGAAAGACTACAACAGGGACTTTTAAAGGTCACACTTTCAAGTTACAGAATTACTATGCACAGAAAGAGGATTTCTGCCAAACAATATATAGCTAGTCCATCAACTAACACAGAAATGATGATGGTTTATTCATTATCTGCTTTACATATTGTCTGTGGACAACAATAATCAAATATACACATACTCAAAGCAAATATGGGATAGAGCCTGCACAATGTGTCACACCAAAGGTCTCCCTGTAATACTATAAATCTGTTATGAAAATTCCCTTAATGCCAGTTAAATGGTGTTTCATTGCACTGGTTACTGGCAAATCCCCCCAAAGCATTGGAGCTTGACTGATTAATTGAAATGACCATAGGGGAAGAAAGTTGCCTTGCATCTCCGAAGCCTATCACCACACACTGATTTAAAGACTGCTATAAAACCGGCTATAAAAACAGACCTTTTCAGTGCTCAATGATTCTATTGGCTGGTATCTCCTCCCATAGCAGTTATTTTCTATCTACACCCTCTGTTCTCTTCTTCCTCCCTTAATTTACCGGACTCTCCTAAAAACACTAACATCAACACTACTTCTATCTCTCATCCTGGCTGCATTTCCACAGAGACAAGAGCAAGGCACTATACTGGTGACAGCAATGTCCGATTGGGCGACCACACCAAACATTTCAAAAAAACTAAATACACACACACACCGAAATATTGAGAATTGGGTATTTCTGTTAACTGGATGATAAATTGTTCCATAGCTGGCCAAGGTAAAAAATCTCAACCCTGGCCTTTTCCAAGACAATAGTTCAAGATACGACAAGGAAATCTAATAAAATCTAATCTCTTGATTGCAAACAGCAGATGAGAAATAAATCACTTAACCTACTGTAGCATCGCCAAACCTGTGCTCAGGCTCAGAGGGAGGTGTTTTGGGTGCTGGGACGTGTTAGCATGCGTGTTCCAGCATGTCAATGGCTCATCTCATCGGCTGTAGATCATTTCTATTGCTCTGAGGCGGCCCTGCGTCATAAATCAGAGAGGTGCGACGTGAGACAGAGACATGCAGGCGAACCCAGAGAGATGGCTTTATTGCATCATGTACACAAGTCATGCACACAGACTACATGAGAATGCATCAAATAACATGTCCTCCAAGACATGTGTCATTTGTTATTCAATCAGCCATTTGCTATTCAAGAACGATGTTAATGAAAAATAATAACACAGAATCCATGAACACTAACCATAGGGATAAACTAGAATGCAGTGTATGTGAACAATGATATCAAGGGTGTAACAGTTATGTTGACTGTATCCTTCCATGTTTAGGAATATATATGACCATAAGGACTATCACTGTTTGATTTGGTCAGTTTGACATGCTGGGACATTCTCCTGAATAAAAAGCAAGACAGTTTAAGCGTGAGATTAAAACTGAGAAATAGTTCATGTACGAATGCAGTGTTATATGACCAAACCCAAGCTGAGAATTGGATCATGACCATTATATAATAATAATAATAATAATAATAATTCATATAATAATTTTTACATACTGTTTTACCCACTCTATATGTATTCTAGTCATGGTTCATGCTATATAACTACTGCTGTACACACATTTTCTATTCGCATACTGTCTATACACACACCATTCATACATATATATTTCTTTCTGGACTCTGGTCTGGGAATCTAAATTCCTGCAATTCTATCCATTTTTCCATCAGGTTTTGTACTGTGTATTAAAATACTGCATTCTTGGCATAGCTCACTCTATTATTTCTACTACTGTACATATCATTCTTAGTATATCTTGTGTAAATTCATCAAATTGCATTTGGAATACTGTTACAGTGCTATTTGGGTTAATCGGATTCATTCCGACATTTCAAGATGATATACAGTTGAAGTCGGAAGTTTACATACACCTTAGCCAAATACATTTAAACTCAGTTTTTCACAATTCCTGACATTTAATCCCAGTAAAAATTCACTGTCTTGGGTCAGTTAGGATCACCACTTTATTTTAAGAATGTGAAATGTCAGGAAAATTGTTGAGAGAATGATTTATTTCAGCTTTTATTTCTTTCATCACATTCCCAGTGGGTCAGAAGTTTACATACACTCAATTAGTATTTGGTAGCATTGCCTTTAAGTTGTTTAACTTGGGTCAAACGTTCCGGATAGCCTTCCACAAGCTTCCCACAATAAGTTAGGTGAATTTTGGCCCATTCCTCCTGACAGAGCTGGTGTAACTGAGTCAGGTTTGTAAGGCCTCCTTGCTCGCTTCTTACATCAGCTGATGTCACAAAGTGCTATACAGAAACCCAGCCTAAAACCCCAAACAGCAAGTAATGCAGGTGTAGAAGCACGGTGGCTAGGAAAAACTCCATAGAAAGGCTAGAACCTAGGAAGAAACCTAGAGAGGAACCAGGATATGAGGTATGAGGGGTGGCCAGTCCTCTTCTGGCTGTGCCGGGTGGAGATTATAACAGAACATGGCCAAGATGTTCAAAAGTTCATAGATGACAAGCAGGGTCAAATAATAATAATCACAGTGGTTGTAGAGGGTGCAACAGGTCAGCACCTCAGTAGTAAATGTCAGTTGGCTTTTCATAGCCGATCATTCAGAGAATCTCTACCGCTCCTGCTGTCTCTAGAGAGTTAAAAACAGCAGGTCTGGGACAGGTAGCACGTCCGGTGAACAGGTCAGGGTTCCATAGCCACAGGCAGAACAGTTGAAACTGGAGCAGCAGCATGACCAGGTGGACTGGGGACAGCAAGGAGTCATCAGGCCAGGTAGTACTGAGGCATGGTCCTAGGGCTCAGGTCCTCCTCCGAGAGAGAAAGAAAGAGAATTAGAGAGAGCATACTTAAATTCACACAGGACACCGGATAAGACAGGAAAAATACTCCCGATATAACAGACTGACCCTAGCCCCCCGACACAAAAACAATTTCAGCATTAATACTGGAGGCTGAGACAGGAGGGGTCGGGAGACACTGTGGCCCCGTCCAATGATACCCCCGGACAGGGCCAAACAGGCAGGATATAACCCCACCCACTTTGCCAAAGCACAGCCCCCACACCACTAGAGGGATATCTCCAACCACCAACTTACCATCCTGAAACAAGGCTGAGTATAGCCCACAAAGATCTAACCCACGGCAAAACCTAACGGGGGGCGCCAACCAGGACAGGAAGATCACGTCAGTGACTCAAACCACTCAAGTGACGCACCCCTCCTAGGGATGGCATGAAAGAGCACCAGTAAGCCAGTGACTCAGCCCCTGTAATAGGGTTTGAGGCAGAGAATCGCAGCGGAGAGAGGGGAACCGGGCAGCAGAGACAGCAAAGCCGGTTCGTTGCTCCAGTGCCTTTCCATTCACCTTCACACTCCTGGGCCAGACTACACTCAAGCATACGACCTACTGAAGAGATGATTCTTCAATAAAGACTTAAAGGTTGAGACCAAGTCTCTCTCACATGGATAGGCAGATCCTTCCATAAAAATGGAGCACTATAGGAGAAAGCCCTGCCTCCAGCTGTTTGCTTAGAAATTATAGGGACAATAAGGAGGCCTGCGTCTTGTGACCATAACGTACGTGTAGGTATGTACGGCAGGACCAAATCGGAAAGATGGGTAGGAGCAAGCCCATGTAATGCTTTGTAGGTTAGCAGTAAAACCTTGAAATCAACCCTTGCCTTAACAGGAAGCCAGAGTAGAGAGGCTAGCACTGGAGTAATATGATCAATTTTTTTGGTTCTTGTCAAGATTCTAGCAGCCGTGTTTAGCAAAGTTTATTGAAGTGAAGTTTATTTCTTTCTTTTTCCGGGTAGCCGGAAAGTAGAGCATTGCAGTAGTCTAATCTAGAAGTGACAAAAGCATGGATGAATTTTTCTGCATCATTTTTGGACAGAAAGTTTCAGATTTTTGCAATGTTACGTAGATGGAAAAAAGCTGTCCTTGAAACAGTCTTGATATGTTCATCAAAAGAGAGATCAGGCTCCAGAGTAACGCCAAGGTCCTTCACAGCTTTATTTGAGACGACTTTACAACTATCAAGATTAATTGTCAGATTCAACAGAAGATCTCTTTGTTTCTTGGGACCTAGAACAAGCATCTCTGTTTCGTTTAAAAACTGTTTAAAAGTAGAAAACTTGCTGCCATCCACCTTCTTATGTCTGAAACACAGGCTTCCAGGTAGGGCAATTTTGGGGCTTCACTATGTTTCATCGAAATGTACAACTGTGTGTCGTCCGCATAGCAGTGAAAGTTAACATTATGTTTCCGAATGACATCACCAAGAGATAAAATATATAGTGAAAGCAATAGTGGTCCTAAAACGGAACATTGAGGAACACCGAAATTTACAGTTTATTTGTCAGAGGACAAACTATCCACAGAGACAAACTGATATACACTGCTCAAAAAAATAAAGGGAACACTTAAACAACACAATGTAACTCCAAGTCAATCACACTTCTGTGAAATCAAACTGTCCACTTAGGAAGCAACACTGATTGCCAATAAATTTCACATGCTGTTGTGCAAATGGAATAGACAAAAGGTGGAAATTATAGACAATTAGCAAGACACCCCCAATAAAGGAGTGATTCTGCAGGTGGTGACCACAGACCACTTCTCAGTTCCTATGCTTCCTGGCTGATGTTTTGGTCACTTTTGAATGCTGGCGGTGCTCTCACTCTAGTGGTAGCATGAGATGGAGTCTACAACCCACACAAGTGGCTCAGGTAGTGCAGCTCATCCATGATGGCACATCAATGCGAGCTGTGGCAAGAAGGTTTGCTGTGTCTGTCAGCGTAGTGTCCAGAGCATGGAGGCGCTACCAGGAGACAGGCCAGTACATCAGGAGACGTGGAGGAGGCCGTAGGAGGGCAACAACCCAGCAGCAGGACCGCTACCTCCGCCTTTGTGCAAGGAGGAGCACTGCCAGAGCCCTGCAAAATGACCTCCAGCAGGCCAGAAATGTGCATGTGTCTGCTCAAACGGTCAGAAACAGACTCCATGAGGGAGGTAGCGGTCCTGCTGCTTGCACAAAGGCGGAGGTAGCGGTCCTGCTGCTGGGTTGTTGCCCTCCTACGGCCTCCTCCACGTCTCCTGATGTACTGGGAATGGGAGATTCGATATAGGCCGATTATATTTTCTGGTTCAAGGTTTGGCTTTTTCAAGAGAAGCTTTATTACTGCCACTTTTAGTGAGTTTGGTACACATCCGGTGGATAGAGAGACGTTTATTATGTTCAACATAGGAGGGCCAAGCACAGGAAGCAGCTCTTTCAGTAGTTTAGTTGGAATGGGGTCCAGTATGCAGCTTGCAGGTTTAGAGGCCATGATTATTTTCATCAATGTGTCAAGAGATATAGTACTAAAACACTTGAGTGTCTCCCTTGATCCTGAGCTTTGGAGGAATACGCAGATTTAAAGAGGAGTCCGTAATTTGCTTTCTAATGATCATGATCTTTTCAAATAAGTTTATGAATTTATCACTGCTGAAGTGAAAGCCATCCTCTCTTGGGGAATGCTGCTTTTTAGTTAGCTTTGCGACAATATCAAAAATTAATTTGGGATTGTTCTTATTTTCCTCAAAAATTTGGAAAAATAGGATGATCGAGCAGCTCTTAGATACTGTACTGTATTGTCTTTCCAAGCTAGTCGGAAGACTTCCAGTATGGTGTAACGCAATTTCCGTTCCAATTTTCTGGAAGCTTTCTTCAGAGCTCAGGTATTTTCTGCATACCAGGGAGGTAGTTTCTTATGACAAATGTTTTTTGTTTTTAGGGGTGCAACTGCATCTAGGGTATTGCGCAAGGTTAAATTGAGTTCCTCAGTTAGGTGGTTAACTGATTTTTGTACTCTGACCTCCTTGGGTAGGTGGAGGGAGTCTGGAAGTGCATCTAGGGATCTTTAGGTTGTCCGAGAATTTATAGAACAGCTTTTGATGATCATTGGTTGGGGTCTGAGCAGATTATTTGTTGCGATTGCACACGTAATAATATGGTGGTCCGATAGTCCAGGATTATGAGGAAAAACATCAAGATCCACAACATGTATTCCACGGTACCAAACTAGGTCCAGAGTATGACTGTGGCAGTGAGTAGGTCAGGAGACATGTTGGACAAAACCCAATGAGTCAATGATGGCTCCAAAAACCTTTTGGAGTGGGTCTGTGGACTGTTCCATGTGAATATTAAAGTCACCAAAAATTTTAATATTATCTGCCATGACTACAAGGTCCGATAGGAATTCAAGGGAACTCAGTGAGGAACGCTGTATATGGCCCAGGAGGCCTGTAAACAGTAGCTATAAAAAGTGATTGAGTAGGCTGCATAGATTTCATGACTTGCTCAAAAGAGGAAAATGTCATTTTTTGTTTGTAAATTGAAATTTGCTATCGTAAATGTTAGCAACACCCCCGCCTTTGCGGGATGCGCAGGGGATATAGTCACTAGTGTAACCAGGAGGTGAGGCCTCATTTAACACATTAAATTCATCAGGCTTAAGCCATGTTTCAGTCTGGCCAGTCACATTACGATTATGATCAGTGATTAGTTCATTGACTGTAACTGCCTTGGAAGTTAGGGATCTAACATTAAGTAGCCCTATTTTGAGATGTAAGATATCACAATCTCTTTCAATAATGGCAGGAATGGAGGAGGTTTTCATTCCAGTGAGATTGCTAAGGCGAATACCACCATGTTGAGTTTTGCCCAACCTAGATCGAGGTACAGACACGGTCTCAATGGGGATACTGGAGCTGACTACACTGACTGTGCTAATGGCAGGCTCCGCTAAGCTGGCAGGCTGGCTAACAGCCTGCACCCTATCTCATTGTGGAGCTAGGGGAGTTAGAGCCCTGCCTATGTTCGTCGATAAGATGAGAGCACCCCTCCAACTAGGACGGAGTCCGTCACTCCTCGACAGGCCAGGATTGGTCCTGTTTGTGGGTGAGTCCCAGCTAGAGGGACAATTATCTACAAATTCTATCTTTTGGGAGAGGCATAAAACAGTTTACAACAAGCGATTGAGTTGTGAGACTGCTGTAGAGCTCATCACTCCCCCTAACTGGGAGGGGGCCAGAGACAATTACTCGATGCCTACACATCATTCTAGCTGATTTACACGCTGAAGCCATGTTGCGCTTGGTGACCTCTGACTGTTTCATCCTAACATCGTTGTTGCCGACGTGGATAACAATATCCCTATACTCGCCAGTTTTAGCTTTAGCCAGCACCCTCTTAAGATTAGCCTTAACGTTGGTAGCCCTGACCCCTGGTAAACGGTGTATGGTCGCTGGATGATTCGTTTTAAGTCTAATACTGTGGGTAATGGAGTTGCCAATGACTAGGGTTTTCCATTTTTCAGAGCTAATGGTGGGAGGCTTCGGCGTGTCAGACCGCGTAACGGGAGAAGTAGAGACCAGAGATGGCTCGGCCTCTGACTACAACCGGTTGCTCCCAAGGATGAACCAGACTTGTGGAGGTCTTGGCTGATTTCTTTTGATTTTCCCATGATGTCAAGCAAAGAGGCACAGAGTGTGAAGGTAGGCCTTGAAATACATCCACAGGTACACTTCCAATTAACTGAAATTATGTCAATTAGCCTATCAGAAGCTTCTAAAGCCATGACATCATTTTCTGGAATTTTCCAAGCTGTTTAAAGGCACAGTCAACCTAGTGTATGTAAACTTCTGGCCCACTGGCATTGTGATACAGTGAAATAATCTGTCTGTAAACAAATGTTGGAAAAGTGACTTGTGTCATGCACAAAGTAGATGTCCTAACTGACTTGCCAAAACTATAGTTTGTTAACAAGAAATTTGAGGAGTGGTTGAAAAACAAGTTTTAATGACTCCAACATAAGTGTATGTAAACTTCCGACTTCAACTGTATACTGTTTTTTACTTGTTTGAGATTTTACTGCATTGTTAGAAGTTGGTAACATGAGCATTTTTCTGCACCTGCTTTAACATCTGCTAAACTGTGTAAGCGACCAATACACTTTGATTTAATTTAATATAGTGGGGTAGCAACAAACATGTTAGGAAAGGAGGATAAAATAGGCTCATATATGTTCAATTTCCCAGCAATAACCTTGGTTTAATAACAGGAAATGAAAAACTGATATAAAAGGATAAAATATTCTCCAGAACAACAGCCAGGTTCAGACGGGCTGTTACAGTGCAGACTATGTACATTATCCCATCTGTGCCTAAAACATTAAGGATGAACTACAATGAACTTCAATTAAATGTACATAGCTAGCCTCATATAGTATGTACTCGCCTTCATGAAGTACAACCAAAGTTACCTTTTACCCCTAATTCTAATCAAATATATTTTCAAGCCAGGGATTCAGATAGATCTCAATGTGATCTAATCCTTCCCATTGACTGTAATTGGCATACCGTCCCTCATGTTTTAGCCTCTCTGCCATCTGATTTGGCTAATGTTCGCAAAGTGTTTCCCCCCATGTATGCAGACAGCTTTCTCTCCCTGTTGACAAAAAAATCTTAATTAGAATATGAAACACATTCAACCCATGAGTACCTTACATGCCCATTCATTATTGAGCTAAGCCTACTACAGCTGTGTGTGTGTGTGTGTGTGTGTGTGTGTGTGTGTGTGTGTGTGTGTGTGTGTGTGTGTGTGTGTGTGTGTGTGTGTGTGTGTGTGTGTGTGTGTGGGTGTGGGTGTGGGTGTGGGTGTGGGTGTGGGTGTGGGTGTGTGGCCGGGGGAGTAACAGTTTACCCTCTGCTCTGTGATCATAAACCAGCCAAGATCTCTAATTAGCCACCATGGACATTATGGGATGCCAGATTTTACATTCTTCTTCCTCATTAGCTCAGCAAGGGAGACGTTAAGATGTCCTCACCTCACCTTACAAATGTCTCTCATTGACAGTTTTTTTTTTAAGGAAATGCCATGAAAATACATTGAGTTTATAAACACACTTAATTAATCTACTGTTTAAGAAGAATGGAACTCAAATACTAGTTTCTGCCGCTCAATTGAATAAAATCTACAATAATCTACAAAGGTTTTTCGGGACACACCATCAACATCCCACTGGGCACAGACGTCAATTCAACGTCTATTCCACGTTGGTTCAACGTAATACCATTGAAATGACATGTAAACACTGTTGATTCAACCAGTGTGTGCACAGCGGGATACCAATTAGATTAACAACTGAAAGCACAGGGTATAATGAGACAAACATGTTTCAATGGACATGTTAAGGCTCAGATGGACAGAAAATCTAATGGGCTGCTTGAAAGCTCTTCCACGCACACACTAGGAAATAATAAAGTGGCCAAATATGAGGGCCAGGTCTATCATCTGTCTATTTCAATTCCACTCAGCCCTGGCTATTTTCCCAGCGGCTCTTGGACTCAGCCCTGAGTAAAAGCCAGGCATCGTCTCTGACTCATTCCATGAAGAGAAGATGAAAAGTGAAGAGAGAAGACATAGAATGAGAGTGATACAGACAACTAAGAGTGCCACACGCTGCGGGAGTCCCAATGACGAATGAAGAGGATCTTCTTCATGTATAAGTAATGCAGTGTGAAGTGTAAACACTCGGGGCTATTGTTCCTGCTCTGAAGAGCTGAAAGAGGGAGAGAGAAGGATGGATGGAAAATAGAGGGATAGAGGAGGGAGGGCGAGAGAGAGACCGAGGGATAGAGGAAAGAAGGAAGAGAGAGAGAGAAAGAGAGAGGGAGAGAAAAGGATAGAGAAGAGGAAAGAAATTAATGTTCAAATGCCTGAGTACGGATTGAATAGTCATCCATTATAAACACCAATAGTGACACGCAATAGAAACATCAAGGTGAAGGAACATGTGAGTAGGCCTATGCGGCAACTTTTGTCACACAGACTATGAGGATTGCATCTCTCGCTAGCTGTTTTCTATCAGCTTTGGAATGCAGGGGAGTTCCATTTCTTCCAGTGATTACTTATGGATGATTGAAGCAGAAAAGGCATGTAGAGACATACTGATTGTGTTCGCTGCTATCCCTAAAGCCTTAACTCCACAGTCATCTCAGTGCTTTAATCCAGTTTATCCCCCAAAGGCAGAGATGGAGAGATGGAGGATTGCTCATAATCAACCTCTTGATTGTTCTGTGACCTTGGGCAAACCAATAGGATTACTCCAAACGGCGTGCTCCGAGATCCACCAGGTTGGCAATTGGCACTACCACTGTCTACCCATGAGATCCACACGAGACAACAATGCCCCCTGTGCTGATCGATCCTCACAAAGAGAATTAAAGTAAACTAATCTCATTTAACTGATCAGGATTTTGATTCCAGCAGTTTAGTTGGAGATTTCAGATCAGGGTTAGAGATGGATCTGTAGAGGGCAATAGCCTACAGACACTGGCACCCACTGCTGGCTTTCATGTGGCCTACCTGTGGCTTTCATTTGAGCCGTAAAGCAAAATCTTGAATGGTTTTCCACTGTTTACAGTTGATCATGTCTCATTGCAAACACTTGTGGCAATGTGACAAATTCAGTGATCAACTACTGATAAACACAACAGTCCAGTCTAAGCCAGCAGCATCATCGGGAGCTTGCAATCCATCTAAACGAAGAAGTTTCTATTGAAGCCTTAGTGAATAGCACTGCTTGATTTACAGTGTATGGGAGGCTTGGTCGATGTTCTGGACATCAGGACAGTAAAAAGGTCCCTCATTCACTGTCTGTTTTTATTAGAATTAACTTTTACAGCCAAGGTCAACACAGAGTGTCCATCAATGGTGACTGTTGATGTGGTTTAGCCAATATATTAAATGGACAGGTCACCATGTACTGAATTGTGGACATTTGGCTGTGAGCATACAAAGCTATAGTATAATATTGCCTGTATCCGGCCATGAACCAGGGGATCCAAAGTGGTGTAGAGAGACACTATTAGAATCCCAAACCCTTGTGCGTGGACAAGCTGCTTGTTCCCTGTGTAGTTGGGCAGATCCCAGTTTAATAGGGTAGAAAAACTCTTGGCAGGATTAGTGGTAAAACAGAGAAATGAGGCGGATGTCTCCACAAAGATTTGTAAGAGGAGTAAAAAATAGAGCCATTTTCTTTCCAAGGGTATAGAACACAGCACACAGAGGTGATAACGAATCTTTAGTCCCAGATGTTTCTTTTAATTGTCAGAGCCCAATTAACCACCCACTGAGAAGAAGAAAAACAGAGATTTGTGTACGTTTGTGTGTGTGTGTGTCTACGTGCATGCTTACATGCCTGCAAGTATGCATGGACATGCTTTTAATTTGGGGGGTTGGCACCCTTAGTCAAAGGTTTTTTACAATTACATGTTGTATATCCTGAAATGCTTTTCCTTTTCAAGGCAATTACATGCAATGTTCTGTGCTCTCAATGGAAATATAGAATTTTTTAAAAACAAGTCACCTCACCTGCATGGAAACCATGCTTGCAGTCAGAGAAACAGACCCACAGACTCACAGCTGGAAGCTAGATTCTTTCTGACTAATCATCAGTTTATTTTAATAACCTTGCAGCAATTACCCCCTTTCATCTCATCTCAGGTAGTCAGGTTCACCAGGGTGCACTTCCCTACCGCAGAATGAAAGGAATAGATTGCAAGCTGGAAGAGGATTGTAAATGGGGGCCCTTTGCAAAACATACAGGGAAGGGAAGGGTGGAAATAGAGATGGCAGAATCATTGAAGGGTTGTATGTTTATTACATGTAATGGGGCCTTGAATGTTGGCTCACATCCTCATAGAGAATTATGTTTGAGTCTTGACAGGCAAGGTTCACTGGCTGCTTGATCCACACAGTTCAGACATCTGCCAGGAAGAGAAGACCTTCTGCATTGCTGCCCCAGATGCATATGTAATTTCCTCATATTCCATATATTAATACCATGAATATTAGTATAAAATTAGACATGTCTTACTGTAATAGTCTGTTGGATGTTTTAATAAGTTGAAGAAGACTTAATCAATGTGAGGCTAACTACAAAGTGTTGTGAGTTGCAGCCGCGCCGCTATCCCACCACTTGATCTAACAGCTCAAATTCCTGGTCAGCAATTACACGTTGGTCATAAACAAAAGATCAGAACAAGTCTAGTATGTGTTACAATATATACAGTTGTCATGTGACCCCAGTAGCAGCTTAAGCACAGAGCTCCTGTAAATGTGCATATATTTAGATTTTTTTTGTGTGTTTTTAATTGTTGATTTTTAATCAGCTCTTTTGTTTTTGATAACATGGTATTATTGCATATATCTGGAGTTTTTGAGCCACGGATTTGCATATACTGACTGACAGGTTAACATTTTTTGGCTTGGCTGGCTAGCTATCAGGTTGGCTGATGTTTTTGCTTGAAAAATGCATCTGGAGGACATAGTACCAGCTTTTTTGTTTCACCTGGAGGCCAGTTCCTGATCTACATCATTTGAAGAGTCGTCTGAAGCATGAGAGGAATGGGTGGGAGAGAGAGGAATACAGCAGTGCTGAGTGAGAACAACCAGCTAACTATTCTGAACTTTGTGTGGTGAGCTTTCTGCATTCTGGCGCCCAGCAGAAGCTGCTGATGCATCACGTGGGTGCTACACAGAGTGGAAGAGGATACGTCCAATGGCTATAAGAGTCAGGCTGGATCCCAGACTTGCCCTCGACAAGATCATCAGCAGACTCCATCACCATCATCTACCATCTTCTGACCAGCTCTCTCCACTCAAGCCATGAACGGACCCTCCCCATCTTCAGAGGATGCAGCTTGCAAGTACTTGGCCTCTATTATTGGTTGACCTGTCATGATATATAACTTTTTTGTTTTTTGCTGTTGAACGTTTTGATTCTATGAAAAGCGCTATAGAAATGTAATTAATTATTAATTATGATTCATTAATATGAATAGATTCATGTTACTCGTAATAGATTACAATACATGATGGACAACACAACCGCTAACTAGCCGCTAACAACACAACCGCTGACTTCTAGTGCTTATTTTAATCATTCCTAACAAACACTTTTTTTATTATTAGATATGTTGTTACATTTGACCATACAATTGCTGAGTAAGCATCTGGTCATTTAATGTATGTAAATAATTAAGGGCTACAATCAGTAAAATAGTTTTGGTCCGAAAGAAAGAAAATCAAACACTGGAAGTAACGGTCAGAATTGGCGCTGTCCGTGGTGCTGATATCTTGTTTAAATCCTACAGGCTTAGACTGTCACCTCTCCTCATTTGATGCAGGCTACGTTCTCTGCACGGATGACGGAGAGGCTTCTAATGAATGAACACAAGGGCTGAATGGACAATTGTCAATGTCAGAATGGACAGCAGGTGGGCAGCACAGTAACCCTTAAATGGTTGGAACTTCATACATGTGTTGACGCAGGCAACATGCACGCAGCTTTCTACAGTAACTGTTAGCCAAGGGATCATAGCATACCATAGTGGTTCATGGCCACTGGGGGACACGTCTCCCATTAACAAGGACAGCGGACTCGTGACGCGTCCGGGATCGCCAATGCAAATGTGTATGCTCCCTCACTCCCTACCATCTAGTTTTGTAACGATCTGCTCTTCCATGGAGAGGGAGAGAGTGGAGAAAGACGAGGAGCGGGGAGACGATTCTTAAACGTAGCAATACAAACGTGGCTTCACAGGTTTTGGATATAAAATAGGAGCGAATATTTTAGATTTCAGAATACGTGGGAGAGAGATTCGACCCTGAATCTGATAGCTTTCTGTATGATAAAACGTAGTCTCGAACCGTCGACATCCAAGGTAGGCTAACCGGTATTCAGATTTGTATTTTATAACACTGATGGTGCATTATTGAGTAAATGTGCGCTTTGTAACTTGTTTTGATCCTCCATTGGGTGATATATGTTATTATGCCTTATACACTACACAGATAGATTAATGCTGACAAAAATCATAGTTCATTATTTGACAGCGGGCAATATTTTCGAAAATGTTGCTAATCTATAGACTACTTCTAGAAATCATTAGAAATGTTGATCAGTTAGAGAAGTTGGCAGTTCATGAAACACTAGAAACAAATGATCTGCTCTGTGGTGGGAGCATAGTGTATGTGCAAACTGTTGCTTCTCTTGGTTGGTAGCCTAGTATTATGAACAAGATCCACAAGAAGAGGTAGCCTGATAAGGTCGAAACAGTAGAAAAGTCATTCTATTGGAATTAGTGTCAAAAAAGTCCTAAACGAAGCGGGCCATGACGGCCATAATTCTGTAATATTACATTATGGTCTGGCTGCTGTCTTTTTGCAGACGGTTTAGTAATGATTGCATCCCACTGGGCAAAACTGGTTGAATCAACATTGTTTCCACGTTGTTTCAGTCAAAAAAAGCATGTGACTCTTTTGAATCAACGTGGAAAACTGATTCGATTTTTTCATCCAACTTAAATCCAATTACATGATTAACTTTTTTGTTGATTTCACATTGGATTCACGTTAGTGAATACAACCTAATGTAAATCAAAACTAGACTTTGAACTGATATCTGTGCCCAGTGGGACAGTGAAACCTCTCCTGTTAGTGGCTTTCATCTCTTGCCTGTCATGCACTACCTGGCATTTCTCCACTACCCTACTACTCCAGAATTAGAGAGAGATCTTGTTCCAATTGAAGAGCACTAATTTCTATGTCTCGGTCTGAGTTGCCGCTTGAACGTAATTGGTTTGTTATGGTACAGATCATCAAAAGTTGGTTCACAAAGCCCAATCACAAACACCAGTGTGGAGCTTTACAAACGTACCAACACACTGATTCAAGTCAGGGAAACAACAATCTAGTACAGATGGTGCTGTGGTGCTGTCATGCTGCCAGGGTAATTGAAGCAGAATGGTAGAGATTTCCGAAGCAAAGACAAGCGAAACACAGAGAAACTAAGGATGTGCTGTAGCTAACTGGAAGATAACCTCTTCTCACACACCCATTAACACCAGATATAGTATCACACCAGGTTCAGAGGAAAGACAAACAACGAATAGCAAGGGAATGACTTAATGCTCAGTGCTCTAGAACAGAAACACAATCCTATATGTCAACATGAGCTGAAATAACTTAATGCTCAGTGCTCTAGAACAGAAACACAATCCTATATGTCAACATGAGCTGAAATAACTTAATGCTCAGTGCTCTAGAACAGAAACACAATCCTATATGTCAACATGAGCTGAAATAACTTTATGCTCAGTGCTCTAGAACAGAAACACAATCCTACAGTGTATGTCAACATCAACTGAAATGACTTTATGCTCAGTGCTCTAGAACAGAAACACAATCCTATATGTCAACATGACCTGAAATAACTTTATGCTCAGTGCTCTAGAACAGAAACACAATCCTACAGTGTATGTCAACATCAACTGAAATGACTTTATGCTCAGTGCTCTAGAACAGAAACACAAATATGTCAACATGAACTATGGATCTAATCCCCCGAGCTATATACGTTTCCCTCCTATATTCTACAGAGGTCATATACACAGAGAAATATGTTCTGCCAATTCACATCTGACTTGCTTGCTTCTATTTTGTTGCCCTAGGTTTTTCCAAGAAACTACTGGCTTCCAGGGCTTGCTGGCTGTTCTGTTCCCTTGGCGATTACTGTAAAGTCTGGCGCTGCTGTGACACATCTGAGGGACCTGATTACACAGTGGTCCTTTTGGTTACCAGTCCAAAGGCATGGCAATGAACCACAAAGAGTCATTAACCATCTAAGGCTGCAGCCAGGTAGCCTACCTACTGTGTGACTGGACTGATGGGGCCTTGGGAAGGTTATAATGAGGTTTTAACCCTCACCATTCTGTCTGGAATGGTGGCTCACTAAGGGTCAAAGAGCCACCAACTGAACAGTGGGGATGGCCACGCCCCTCTACAGGCTGCGTTGCTTCCTGCGGCGAGCTCAGATGCTTCTCCTCTTCCTGGGGATTGCCTACCTGATGGCAGGGAGCATCCTGCTGCTGCAGCGCTCCAGCCTGACCCTAAAGACCGCTCAGCCACCAGGCGACGCCAGTCTCCCTTCTCTCATGGCACTGCCAGCACCTCCCACAGCCGTGAGGGCCTCCCCTGGCCTGGGCCTGAGGGCACGCTCCAGATGGGCAGCCACCCAGGGTGTGTTGGGTGGTGGAGGGGGCATCAAGACGGGGCGACAATGGCCCACGTCCCGACACTTGGGGGTCCAACACCTGCATCACCGCTGGTTCCACGGTCTCATGCCAGACACGCAGGAGCAGAGAGGTCCTCTACAACGCAATAAAAGGCATAAAGGTACCACCTACTTAATGCAACATCATTTACTTTGAAGGCCAACCTGTCTGTAGTTTAACTGCTGACTGCATACCAGATCTGGGTTGAAATTGTATTTGTTCCAGGCTTAATGGCAGGACTGACAGGCTCAAATCTGCTGAAAATCTGTGTTACCTCTGCTCAATAGTGTGTTGTACTAAACAATTCATATTGTATATTGTTGTACGAATGGATTTGTAACATGGCTTTTCATTTACTGTTTTATTTTGACATGGCAAGGGACCTACATGGGCTGCTTCATGCATGATGCCAATGAACGAGCCCTGGGGGGAACCATGCTGTATGATCTGCGCAAAATGACCAGCTCTCTGTGTCAAGACACCTGCTCAGAAAGGTAATGAGTCTAGAGGAACCATGGTGAGCTGCTGCTATTTGGTTAATTATTCTGTCTCAGTCACTGGGATGAATAGGTCCTGTGTTTCAATGGGGAGCCAGGTGGCAGGATGGTGGTGGTGTGTAGTGGAGGGCCAGATCTGTGTAAGAGATGCAGAATGAGATATAGTGGGTATTAGGGGGTGTTAGTAATCATTACAATTAATTACAAAACTGAATAAATCAATTTATGACAAAACATTTAACAGGGCCTTATTTCACAGGAAGTCTAGAAGCAGGAAATGATTGCCACGAAAACAAATAGCCAATGCAAATACAATCAGACCATGTGGACTGCTGGGAGGATATTCAGACAGAATCATAAGCCTGTTTATGGTGTGGCTCAAAGCAAATGCTAAAAGGTCATTTTGGATATCTCCTCTATTTCCAAAGAGAGAGGATAAAGAGACTTAAAGTAGGATGACTCGTATAGCCCTTGGGATAAAGGACCCCTATCATCCACCCAGAACTAATACTGTGATCTTGTCAACAGTGAAAACTGTTACCAGCCAGCACCACAGAGAAATGAACGCTGGGCTTCACTGCTGCCTGCCCTGATTGATTCAATTAAAATGTCTAGTATTTAGTCACACGCTGACCTGCGGTTATGCAATCTGGTGTCCTATGGAACAAGGTAGCCCAAAGCTAATGATAGCCTGTGATTAAAGATAGCCCTGGGCTAATGATAGCCTGTGATTAAAGATAGCCCTGGGCTAATGATAGCCTGTGATTAAAGATAGCCCTGGGCTAATGATAGCCTGTGACTAAAGATAGCCATTGGCTAATGATAGCCTGTGACTAAAGATAGCCCTGTGCAAATGATTGCCTGTGATTAAAGATAGCCTTGTTCTAAGGATAGCATGTGATTAAAGATAGCCCTGTTCTAATGATAGCCTGTGATTAAAGATAGCCCTGGGATAATGATAGCCTGTGATTAAAGATAGCCATGTTCTAATGATAGCCTGTGACTAAAGATAACCCTGTTCTAATGTTAGCCTGTGATTAAAGATAGCCCTGTTCTAATGATAGCCTGTGATTAAAGATAGCCCTGGGCTAAGGCACTGAGGTGAGTCAGTGGTTTATGTCTCCCTCTCTCTGCAGTGGTTACCGGTTCGCAGGTCTGGAGTATGGAGCAGAGTGTCACTGTGGTAACCGCATCAGCAGCCCGCGTGCTCAGGAGGAGGACTGTAGCCTGGGCTGCAGAGGGGAGAGGGGGAAGAGGGGAGCACCCTGTGGTGGCGTGGGGCGCCTCTCCATCTACAAGGTGGAGGAACAGCTCCCAGGACAGAGGAAATGTGAGTACACGCAGCCTGGTATAGAGCACTGGCTGACTGAGTGGCTGTAATGTGCTTGACTAATCTCTGAACCCAGAAGCACTTCACATGTGTGCTGGCCAAAAGTGTCACGAGAGACCAATGCTATACTAATGCATACACTATATGAGCCGTAGCCACTATGGAGTTTAGTAATTTCCCATCTAGGGTATGTAGATAATATGTAGATTTCTATGGGCAACATTTGATTAAGGCTTGGCAGTGTAAGACTAATATGTTTGCATTGATCAACATTGCAGCTCATAAAGAGAAAATACATTGAATGCATTTAGCTATGTTCATAAGCTGTGGCCTGATGCCTGCATACCTCTGTTCTACAGTCAGAAACGTCCGCTACAGTGGCTGCTTCAAGTTGCCCAAAAACAACACTATCATCTTCCCTGTCTACTCCCTCCAGTCAAACTCCACGTCACAGTCCTGCATCGAGACCTGCACAGATAAGGTTTGATTCTGTTCCTGGCAAGAAACCCTGAAAATCACTGAAGCATTTATTTAATCTTCACCACCAGCCCAGGCCCCAGTCTTCCTCACACAGACCCAGGGGTGAGGTATCATGGATCATGCGCTGTCTCTGTCTCTGCTCCCCTCAGATGGTAGATTAGAATGGCATGGCTCTGTGTGATGGAGCTACTGGAACACCATTTGACTGTTTAAGGCTAAATGTCCCTCTAATGAGAAATAGATGGGCGCTGTAATCAGTCCTTCACACAGTCTGGGTGCATCAGTAGGGTCCTCTGCTCTACTTTACTCTGCTCTGCTCTACACACAAATGGCTGGGAGATAATATTGAATTTGATTTAGCTTATTCACTGTGTGTGTTTGTGTGTGTACACTTTTGTGCTTTGTGTGTTTTCACATGTGTGTAACTCCCAGTGTCAATAAACAAAGAGCACCATCAGAGTCAGCCTCCATAGAAATTGTAACTCCATACAGTGTGGGGGTGGTGGGGGCTATACTATGTTGAATAGAAAAACTAGGACAACTTGTGCAAAATATATCTGCACTTGGGGAAAAAAAGGAATCAAAGGAAATAGGACAGGGGTGGTTCAGACATCTTATATAACCCACCCATCACGTTACCCAAGGGTGAAATCACATCCAATCCACCAGAGGGGGAATGAGTGCCCAGTCATATTCCTTGAACTGTAAATTATTGCTTGAAGTTATGCCTCTGATGTTTTTAATGGTCCTGGTTCGGTACTGCAGGAGCTCCCACTGGCTGTGTTGAGGAACCCACACTGTTACTGTGCCTGGGCCTCGTCTCTGTTTAGACTGAACCAACGTCTGCCACCAGACCAGCCATGTCTGGAGACCAACGGCACAGCACACACTGTTGCCTCCACATCCCGGTCGGACCAATACTACTACCAGGTCTACCAGACACCTGTGCTTGGTGAGAGTCTTGAATAACCTTCAGTTTCACTTATACTACAGTCCAAGATTTCAACCATAAAAATAACATACTGCGAAATATTCAGGCTTTATACTTTACTGTAACTGCAATGTAAACTCTAAGCAACAGCATGCTTCAATACAGTAGCTCAAAGATAGATCAATGGCCTGTGTCTATGGCGATGTTCAACCCTGATGTTTCCGTCTCATTCAGACTCCAGGTGCAAAGAGAGGACGTTTCTACCTGAGAGGTCCACCTCCCTGGTGGCTCTCTCCAGCTTCCCCGGAGCTGGCAACACCTGGGTACGCCACCTGATCGAGCTCGTGACAGGCTACTACACTGGCAGCTTCTACTTCGATGGCACGCTTTACAACAGAGGTGAGGCTGAATGTGAACACAGCTCAGGTGTTCTGATGGATAATAATAACATATACCAGGAATGATTGATGTTTCTCTCCTGGAATATATCATTTTATCATTTTCAAGCACACGCTACCATTTTCTAAACAGCGGGCTCTCAGAGAAATTCTAGTGTATGTACTTGTACAGTACTTACAAATATCTATGACAGTAGATCTTGATCTTGACCTTTAGTGCTTTGTGACACATGGCCCTGCGGAGGTTTGATCTTCTTGTGTATCTGGGGTTTTCTACCAGGTTTCAAAGGGGAGAAGGACTACTGGAAGAGTGGGCGTAGCATCTGTGTGAAGACCCATGAGAGTGGGCAGAGAGAGATCGAGATGTTTGACTTTGCCATCTTACTGATCCGTAACCCCTACCGTTCCCTTATGGCAGAGTTCAACAGGAAGTGTGCCGGACACCTTGGCTACGCCACAGACAAACAGTGGAGGAGCAAAGGTAACACAACAATCACAGCTCAGTGGTTTGGGAAATGGACTGGGGATGTGCCAACTAAGGCATGCACAAACCATTAAGGCATGCAAAACACATAAACCAACACTTAAAGAGATTTTGGTCAACTATTGGTCAAAAGTCTGTTTCAAACAGATGTTCATAAATGGTGACAAATATTCAGCTGCCATATCGCTGCATAAACTGAACGTGAGATGTCAGCAATGTCTGCGCACAGCACACACTGATCAGATACCTCTGTTTCTTCTCTCCTCTGTTTACCTCAGAGTGGCCAGAGTTTGTTGACAGCTATGCCCCCTGGTGGGCATCCCACGCTCTGAGCTGGCTGCAGTTTGGCCGTCGCCTGTTGGTGGTACACTACGAGGACCTGCAGAGGGCGCTCTTTCCCCAGCTCCGCCTCCTCACCTCCTTCCTCAACGCCACCATAACGGAGGAGAGGCTGATGTGTGCCCAGAGCAACCAGGACGGTCACTTCAAACGCTCTGGTAGGGCCCAGCGGCCCTCCTTCGACCCCTTCACAGCGGAGTTGAGGAGCACCATTGACTCCTACATCCACACAGTGGACCAGGCCCTGAGGGACAGGAACTACAGCGGCCTGCCGCACGATTACATACCCAGATGATGATCCTCAGCTGATCCACACTGGAGTCCAAAAGGACACGTCAACAAATAAAGGGGAGGGGGAAGGTGTAATCTCTGCCACCACTCCAAAGGTAGTAGTCCAGTCTAGTCATTAGCATGGTTGGGTGAAAGGTTTTTAGATGTGTTGGAGAATTCTGTCAGCTACAGAACATTTTCAGATGAGTGACTCAGAGGGAAAGTGACTGTATGAACACACCAATGGGTAATTGTTTGACACACTTGACATGTGAGTGTAGTAACATTGAGTTAAACGTCAGTGTAAACTGTCAGTGTCACTGGGATGAAAACATGGCTGAACATTACAGCTCCTGCTGAAAGGTCTCAGGGCTAGAGCCAGACTCTCTCTATTGGAAGAAAAGGGAAACATCTCCCTTTTCACTGCAGGCGTTGGGAGTATGGAGCAAGTGCCTGTCTGCAAAAACAATTAAATCAAGCATTGTAGACTCTGAGGCTTTTAGCTTTAAATGGAATCTTTAGGTTATTTCTATTTGTTTGGGATTTTTGTCATGTTTAATATCAGTTTTACTGGTAGAGGGCAGTTGAACAGAAAATGTGCCATTCAATAATGTCGATCGGATCGTTGTAATGGACTTATGCCAATTAAATCTCCATATGTTTAGCTCTATTGTCAACTTTTTCATTACTGCTGGTGTTTGGTCATATACAGGCAGTTCTACAAATGTATTCCTGGTGGTTTGTATGTTTGTAAGTGCGTTCCATCTCTCTGAGAGACCTAAAGTGATATGACATTGTGAACAGGCCTTTTGTATCACATTCTGTACCATATCTTGTTCAAATTGTGACTGTGAATCTTGTTCAAATAGTTTTCTAATGTTTATCAGGGAAAGTGTAAGCTACCTCGTGAGAATAGAATACTTACACTTGAATGCAGTTTCCCAAATTATCATTTTAATTGCATGCCTATTGTTCAGTCTGTGACGGCAAACAACAAGTCAACACATTGGAAAGATAATGTCCAGATAGGCATTTTTTAAGATAAACAGACAAACAAAAAATGTGTCATATGAATAAATCTAAAAGCTGGATCTATGCACAGACAGACGACAGCAGTGGCATAGTGGTGGAACAAAACAAACACAGATTCATTAGAAAATAAATAAGGTGTGACTCTCTCTGGATGTCTGCCACTGAATTTCACACAAAGACAACATAACGAATAAAATCATTGAACCCTATAGTTTAAATGAGATTATTAACTATTTATATAGTGATGTGGGCCATAAGCTACTGAGAGGAGCCACTCCCTATCAAAACCCTCAATGATACCATTAACCCATCTGTCAAAAGGCTGAGTCTGTAACTCATTGTCATTACTCATCGTCTCTTACCCTGGCAAAAGGGTGACAACTATAGTGTAACTAGCTCATTGAAATATAGTCAATGCATTGCTCTCAATGTTTTTTCAAATGCACAATTTATTTTTCAGAGGTGTAGTTTATTTGTTTCATCCAAAATAAATAAATAACTTTTGTACTATAAAATCAAGTCAACATAATAATAATAATAAGAGCACTGCCGACTAGAAAGTCAAAAGTTTTGGATTAATGATATTCTAAAACTTTCCGAAAAGCATTTGAAGGAAAGTTGCTCAGGGTAAGTCTAATAAATTATGCATCTTTTGAAAAGAGTAAAGTATGAGAAGCATTTCTCAGGGGGATGTTCATTAGAGGTGCAGAGTGAAGTACTGTAATGAATGATATCCAAACTGTCTTTTCCTGATAAAACTCTGACGGCTCTTAATTGCTGCGTCCAGAGTGACAAGTGTGAAGTCGGCCCATCATGTTGATTGCCTTAGCTACTATAACAGGTCTGTCATCTCACTGTTCTCTCGCTCAATATGTTCTCTCAGCAACACTTTACAGTGTGAATACTAGGGTTCAAACGAAAGCTGAAATAGTGAAGCAGAGGCATATGGGACCCCTGTGTGGTAGCCTGCCAAATATTTTTTTTTGGTACTGACAGGGTGTCTGCGTTGAGTTGACGCACCAAACAGGCGACTCCATCTGCCAAATAACATGTGACAGTAAAACCCACAGAAACAGTCAGCATGGTGACAACGCTTCCCAATCCCTTTCTCCACAGCCAGAGAGAGCATTTCCTTCTGTTTCCCACATTGAGGATAAAGAAGTTTACTTTTCATGGCAAATTGATGATGTTTTATTCTGCTTCCTGACCTTCTCTCTCCACAGCTTTCACAGTACATGGTTTTCCATTCAAATGTTCAGTCTCTCACTCAGTATTCATTCTGATATCTTTACTTATACAGCTAGCTGGAGTTGCCAGTGAATATGGTGTACTAGTTGTATCAGTATGCACACTCCATTCGTAACTCAGTGGGTCTACAGTACAGCATTTACATTCACTTCCACAATGCCCATTATTTCAGCACCAAGGTAGAAAAATAAGAAAACTGAGCTTGGGGGACCTAAATGTCAGCCCACTCAGCCAACAAAAAACTTTAGCAGCCAGTTGGTATCAATTCTAACTCAGCCGTTTGCATTCACACACAGTAACTCAGACACTGCTAATTCTCATGATGTGTTCATACAACCCTCTTTTGGCTCAACAGGCCCTTTTTCAAATCATAAACATTCTCCTGGGTGAAATGCAGAGCAGCAAAGTTACAATAGGTTGGTTACAACTGTCCTGAAGCAAATGAGACACAGACTGTTGTGTTGTCTATGGATGACCAATATTCCAGTGGAATCCCACCTTTGTCCTTTATCGTCTATCTCCTCTCCGTCTTCCTCTCCCCAGAAAGATACATCAGTATGTTTGCAGCACAAAGATAACCCACAAATATAGACAAAATAATACAACTGTCTAACGTGTTCTGAATCTTTGTGCTGCAAACATACGGATGTATCTTTCTGGGGAGAGGAAGACGGAGAGGAGATAGACGATAAAGGACACACAGACTGAGTATCACCATCCAGATACAGTAGATTGTTGATCAACTACTTTCATGATAACACATCTGGATGAGCACTTTTCACTGAGAGAATACAGCACAGTGCATCTAAACATTCTTTCACTATTCAAATGAAAACATTTGAAGTTCTGAATTCTCTCCTTACTGCATAAGCAACTCACGCTAAAAGCAGGTTGGCTTTATTGGACTTTTGTCATTTTTGAATGGGGTGGGGCGCTGTCATTATACAGTGCTTATTGAAAAGTGCAATCGTTGCTGCCATGGGGGCCCTGATGGTGGCAGGCTCAACATTTATTATGACTGTCATTAATCACTCAAAGTTTAACTCTCAGTACAAGGTGTCCAATAAAGCTGATATTCCCCCCACACATGTCATAACAGGAGAGAGGGAGGATTGATCAATAATCACAATCTCATCACTAACATTTAGGCTCCATTCTATGGATGTAAGAGCTCAACTCTTTGTTCTGGACCTGACACTATGCAAAAGAACCGGTCAATTCCACGTTAACAGAATGATGTTGAGATTCAGATTTTTCACTTTAAAATGTATGTCAAACAAAAACCAATGATTGCAAATTTAAACAAACCATAGAACTATGTACAAGGAAGAACTACTTTTAACAATTTCTACTGAACACTACAGAAACACGTTTACTTGAAGAGCAGTGGAGATGCAAAGTTTGGTAACAGAATGACAATTTGTGCTGTTTGTGCCGTCATTCTGTTACCACACTTTGCATCTGAAATGTTCTTCAGGTAAATGTGTTTTTGTAAAACTTTCAGTGGAAATTGTTAAAAGTCGTCCTTGTGCATAGAGTTGTATGGTTTGTTTAACTTTTCAATCATCGTTTTTTGTTTGACAGAACTTTTAAAGTGAAAAATGGGCGTCTCAGCATCATTCTGTTATGTTGGAATTGCCCAACCCAAACATATTTCTCTGTTAATGAGGTATCAGTACAAGTCACACTAAGAACATTTAAGCCAGACCTCTATGGATAAGAAACAATTATTTTCCTGATATGAACAAAAAATGTTTATAACTGAAATCCCAATGATGACAACAGAACCAGTCAGAAGTAAGATAATAATTTTTTCCTCAGAGGTGAGCTTCACTGAAAGCCTCTCTTCACACCTGTCACACTTGTTATTACTCCTATAAATGTATATTGCCACCATGCTTTTCCTTGCCTTTAGTGCCTCCGCTAAATTTACTTCATCTGCTAATGGGGCATGAGTGAACGAATGTTCCCCTTTTACTGCCTACGCCTGGAAAAGATCAATCAAAGGTGAGGTTTTTCTGTGACCTCTGAAAATGAGTTAGTTATGAGAGCATTCAAATCAAAGTTAGCATTACTCCTGCCTTCTAACAATCATTTAACATTAACATCACCATAGAATCAAAACAGAATTTTTATCTACTCCACTATCTCCAGCCATTAACGACAGCCAGAGTGCTTCCTCTAAGATATTCAGACTTTGTGTTCTCTCAAAGCTGTATATTAATCCTTCTGAATAATAGCCTCTCTTTATTCAAGCCCCTTTATGTAGAAAGGAAAAGTTAACAGATGAAGGCCCTGTGCCAAAATGAGCTGTGCTGAAACATGTTGCCGTTTTGATTGCATGTCTGCATTTAAACATTTTCTTTAGAAATGTCAAGATAAAAGGCTCTTCAAACTCAAACTTGCTGCCTTCTAGTGTGCCTTTAACATCCTGATGAACACCCTGAATCTACTGAATATTTTTTTACAAAGTGGTTGGTAGATTTTTATATGCACAGTTATAGTTTCCTTGGAAAAGGTTACTTTTTGTCACGTTTTAACAAAGTGCATGAAAGAAAGAGTAAAGAGTTGAATCCTAACTAATAGTGACCTTGACCTTTCCAGAACACATTGGCAACCATTCTGTTTAGTCAGTGGCGCCGTGGACTACAGTGGAAAGCAAGAGGATATCAGACATCCTAATTGGAATAGAATGCACTGACTGTTAATTACTTCACTGAAATTCTCATCTCAATAGACAGATGGATGACAACAAAATGTATCACTTTTATTACAAAATAAAATGAGCATGGAATTTGTAAACCGTAGCGATGGAAACTACAATTCCCATTCAAATCCCTTTTCCCTAATGCTTTATTGGCCATGAAAAAGTATAAGTGTCCAGAAAACATGAGAATAGGCAATCAAGCTTGACGAGCACAACTAGGCAATGGAATGGATGCCATCCATCCCAGACAGAGTAATTGTGTGTGCTGAACCCAGTAGACCTTTTTTTCCCCTCTGTGTGCACTGAGAGGCATCTGAGATGTTTCATCTAAATGAACTGAGACTGGCTCTGTAGCCTACCAGGGAAAGTAACAGAATATTATAGCTCAAACACAATGGGTCTCCGTTCTCCAGAATGGATCCTCAGTCTCTTTATTAGAGGATGTACTTGGCTGATGGAAAAGGCTGTCTGACCCATGAGTTGCTCCATTGGAAGATATCCATATCCACTTTTCCCAAATTTATAAAAAACAAAAAACTGAAATACCTTATTTACATAAGTATTCAGACCCTTCGCTATTGAGCTCAGGTGCATCCTGTTTCCTTTGATCATCCTTGAGATGTTTCTATAACTTGATTGGAGTCAACCTGTGGTAAATTCAATTGATTGGACATGATTTGGAAAGGCACACACCTATCTATATAAGTTGACAGTGCATGTCAGAGCAAAAACCAAGGCATGAGGTCGAAAGAATTGTCCGTAGAGCTCCGAGACTGGATTGTGTCGAGGCGCAGATCTGGGGAAGGGTACCAAATAATTTCTTCACCATTGACGGTCCCCAAGAACACAGTGGCCTCCATCATTCTTTTACAGGTAGGCCGTCATTGTAAATAAGAATTTGTTCTTAACTGACTTGCCTTGTGAAATAAAAGTTACATGTAAAATCCAATAAAATCTTTGGAACCCCTAAGATCTCCTAGAGCTGGCCTCCCGGACAAACTAAGCAACTGGGGGAGAAGGGCCTTGGTCAGGGATGTAACCAAGAACCCGATGTTCACTCTGACAGAGCTCCAGAGTACCTCTGTGGAGATGGGAGAACCTTCCAGAAGGACAACCATCTCTGCAGCACTCCACCAATCAGGCCCATGTGGTAGAATGGCCAGACAGAAGCCACTCCTCAGTAAAAGGCACATGACAGCACGCTTGGAGTTTGCCAAAAGGGACTTAAAGGACTCTCAGACCATGAGAAACAAGATTCTCTGGTCTGATGAAACCAAGATTGAACTCTTTGGCCTGAATCTGGAGGAAACCTGGCAACATCCCTACGGTGAAGCATAGTGGTGGCAGCATCATGCTGTGGGGATGTTTTTCAATGGCAGGGACTGGGAGGCTAGTCAGGATCGAGGAAAAGATGAACGGAGCAAAGTACAGAGAGATCCTTGATAAAATTTGCTCAAGAGCACTCAGGATCTCAGACGGGGGCGAAGGTTCACCTTCCAACAGGACAACGACCCTAAGCACACAGCAAAGAGAACACAGGAGTGGCTTTGGGACAACTCTCAGAATGTCATTTTGTGGCCCAGCCAGAGCCTGGACTTGAACCCGATTGAACATCTCTGGAGATACCTGAAAATAGCTGTGCAGCGACGCTCCCCATCCAACCTGACAGAGCTTCTCTGCAGAGAAGAATGGGAGAAACTCCACAAATACAGGTGTGCCAAGCTTGTAGCGTCATACCAAAGAAGACTCAAGGCTGTAATCGCTGCCAAAGGTGCTTCAACAAAGTACCGAGTAAAGGGTCTGAATACTTATGTATTTGTGACATTTCAGTTTTTTTTATTTTATACATTTGATAAAATTTCTACAAACATGTATTTGCTTTGTCATTAAGGCGTTAACCTAACAAAATGTGGAAAAAGTCAAGGGGTCTGAATACTTTCTGAATGCACTGTATATTTCTACAAACCTAACATATGGAATTGTGGATTTTAAGATGGGCGTACCATTTTAAGATGGCGTACCATGGATCATTTAGCTATTTGATTTTTAATCTGAGGACCCCTGTAGGTATATGTAAAAAATTATTTCCAAATTATTTGATAAAATATTGAATTTGTCCTGCTATAGCCCATTGAAATGCATTGAATACACAAAAAATGGCAAAACAGATCTTCAAAAAAAATAAATCATAAGGAATAAGGCTGAGGTGTCTGTCCTATATCTAGGAGATATAAGAATGCTCAGAAATCTACAAGCGTTCGACAGTTGAAGTCGGAAGTTCACATACACTTAGGTTGGAATCATTAAAACTCGTTTTTCAACCACTCCACAAATTTCTTGTTAACAAACTATAGTTTTGGCAAGTCGGTTAAGGACATCTACTTTGTGCATGACACCACTAATTTTTTCAACAATTGTTTACAGACAGATTATGTCACTGTATCACAATTCCAGTGGGTCAAAAGTTTACATACATTAAGTTGACTGTGCCTCTAAACAGCTTGGAAGATTCCAAAAAATTATTTCAATGCTTTAGAAGCTTCTGATAGGCTAACTGACATCATTTGAGTCTCCCCTTACGTTTGCAAGGGGAGAAATGTCACCATGGACAATTTCTTCAATTCACAGTCATTGGTGAACAAGTTGCTTGCAACAAAAACAAGTCTAGCAGGCACCATGAACAAAGTGAGACAGGAGCTCCCTCCAGCCATTGTAGGCCCATTCCACAACGGTACTGAAGAGTGATAAGACAATGGGACAAAATAAAGAGAATACCAACAGGATACAAAGAGAAAACCAGAGGCTATTACATTTTACAAACAAACAAAGGTATGTCAAAGTGTGTCAAGCAAGTGGCAAGTGAAAGTTATGAAAATTGTGTCAACTGTTAGGACAAGAGATAACAGCTACATGAAATCCAACTGTTAGGACAAGAGATAACAGCTAAATGAAATCCAACTGTTAGGACAAGAGATAACAGCTAAGTCAACTGTTAGGACAAGAGATAACAGCTAAGTCAACTGTTAGGACAAGAGATAACAGCTAAGTCAACTGTTAAGACAAGAGATAACAGCTAAGTCAACTGTTAGGACAAGAGATAACAGCTAAATGAAATCCAGCTGATGCCATTGCCTGAAGACTCAAACACAAGCTGACAATAACAGACCATTTTTGACTGCTGTCATATCACCATATTCATTATAATGGCGTTCTTGCATTTGTGCTGAGTTTCACTATTTAGCAAGGACACTTGGCACTTATAATGATGTTTAGGCTTCATAGGCTGAAACACCTGCATTTTGGAGCTGCCTTACCCAAAAAAGCAAAAAAAAGACCATGTTTGTATGCGGATTTATTAACTCAATTATAATTTTTTTTAATTTTGTTACATTGTCTGCAAACTGATATGTGACACATATTAATAACAAAATAACATGCAAAACAGGCAAAAAAATTTTTTGTTGATATATACACTGCTCAAAAAAATAAAGGGAACACTTAAACAACACAATGTAACTCCAAGTCAATCACACTTCTGTGAAATCAAACTGTCCACTTAGGAAGCAACACTGACTTACAATAAATTTCACATGCTGTTGTGCAAATGGAATAGACAAAAGGTGGAAATTATAGGCAATTACCAAGACACCCCCTAAAACAGGAGTGATTCTGCAGGTCGTGACCACAGACCACTTCTCAGTTCCTATGCTTCCTGGCTGATGTTTTGGTCACTTTTGAATGCTGGCGGTGCTCTCACTCTAGTGGTAGCATGAAACGAAGTCTACAACCCACACAAGTGGCTCAGGTAGTGCAGTTCATCCAGGATGGCACATCAATGCGAACTGTGGCAAAAAGTTTTGCTGTGTTTGTCAGCGTAGTGTCCAGAGCATGCAGGCGCTACCAGGAGACAGGCCAGTACATCAGGAGACGTGGAGGAGGCCGTAGGAGGGCAACAACCCAGCAGCAGGACCGGTACCTCCGCCTTAGTGCAAGGAGGTGCACTGCCAGAGCCCTGCAAAATGACCTCCAGCAGGCCACAAATGTGCATGTGTCAGCATATGGTCTCACAAGGGGTCTGAGGATCTCATCTCGGTACCTAATGGCAGTCAGGCTACCTCTGGCGAGCATATGGGGGGCTGTGCGGCCCCACAAAGAAATGCCACCCCACACCATGACTGACCCATCGCCAAACCGGTCATGCTGGAGGATGTTGCAGGCAGCAGAACGTTCTCCACGGCGTCTCCAGACTCTGTCACGTCTGTCACATGTGCTCATGTGCTCAGTGTGAACCTGCTTTCATCTGTGAAGAGCACAGGGCGCCAGTGGCGAATTTGCCAATCTTGGTGTTCTCTGGCAAATGCCAAACGTCCTGCACGGTGTTGGGCTGTGTTGGGCTGTAAGCGCAACCCCCACCACCCTCATGGAGTCTGTTTCTGACCATTTGAGCAGACACATGCACATTTGTGGCCTGCTGGAGGTCATTTTGCAGGGCGCTGGCAGTGCACCTCCTTGCACAAAGGCGGAGGTAGCGGTCCTGCTGCTGGGTTGTTGCCCTCCTACGGCCTCCTCCACGTCTCCTGATGTACTGGCCTGTCTCCTGGTAGCGCCTGCATGCTCTGGACACTACGCTGACAGACACAGCAAACCTTTTTGCCACAGTTCGCATTGATGTGCCATCCTGGATGAACTGCACTACCTGAGCCACTTGTGTGGGTTGTAGACTCCGTTTCATGCTACCACTAGAGTGAGAGCACCGCCAGCATTCAAAAGTGACCAAAACATCAGCCAGGAAGCATAGGAACTGAGAAGTGGTCTGTGGTCACCACCTGCAGAATCACTCCTGTTTTGGGGGGTGTCTTGCTAATTGCCTATAATTTCCACCTTTTGTCTATTCCATTTGCACAACAGCATGTGAAAGTTATTGTCAATCAGTGTTGCTTCCTAAGTGGACAGTTTGATTTCACGGAAGTGTGATTGACTTGGAGTTACATTGTGTTGTTTAAGTGTTCCCTTTATTTTTTTGAGCAGTGTATATATAAAAACAATTTAGCTAAACAGATGCCCCACCTGCCTTGAATGATGGGTTGCCACTGAACGGCCGGCCACCTTAAACCCAGATGATAGTGGAGATCCACAAAGCCCAGTAGCAGATGACCAGGCTAGATATACAAACCACACATGGCTGAAATGTTGTTTCAGCCAATCAGCATCCAGGACCCAAACTTCAAATGACATCTTGTAAAAGTTGCTTGTCATTTAGGGACCATAGGTTATATTTCTGAACAGTTGATGAGCACTGTGGTCTATGGGTTGAAGAGGGTGCTGCATTGCTACCACCTGCTGGTATAATTAATCAATAAGGCCCGAGGAGGTGTGGTTAGGGGCAGCAGGTAGCCTTGTGGTTAGAGCGTTGGGCCAGTAACTGAAAGATTGTTGGTTTGAATCCCCGAGCTGACAAGGTAAAAATCTGTTGTTCTGCCCCTGAACAAGGCAGTTAAACCACTGTTCCCTGGTAGGCTGTCATTGTAAATAAGAATTTGTTCTATCTGACTTGCCTAATTAAATAAAGTTGAAATAAAATATGGCCACGCTGTTCTTATACAAGACGGGGCTGTTCTTATACAAGACGAAACGCAGGGTGCTTGGATACAGCCCTTAGCCGTGGTATATTGACCATATACCACAAAACACCAATGTTGATATTATGAACTGGTTAACAACATAATTAGACCAGTAAATAGTATTTTTGCGTCATACTCATGGTAAATGGTCTGATATACCACGACTTTCAGCCCATCAGCATTCAGGCCTCAAACCACCTGGTTAATGAAGTTCCACATCTATGTGTACAGCTAGGCTAAGTCAAATCTGGGTACAAGACCCTTTACCTTCTTCAGCTGCTGACCTCTGACCGACGGCGCTGACTATCTGGGTCGGCCAGCTCCAGCATTTGGTCGTTCAGTTCTGGTGATACCATTATGTGCAATACTTTAAAAGGTATATCAAAGGGACTTGTGTCTCATATCAGTCCATACAGTCCAAACGTCCATCTCTTTCTCCAACACGTGTCATCCGGAAGATCTGAACCAGAGGGTGGGCTAGCCAAAAGGAGTAGCCTTGAAAGTGTAGCTACCATCCGTGAAATTGAGGGTCCTTGTACAGGTGGATTGATTACTTTCTATAAGTAGCAAGAACTGAATGGACAAGGATAACTATTAGTAAGTAACTACTTATTTTACGCCTTAAATGGTCAAACCACATAGAACACAATTAGACAAACGACAAACGTCAATACGGTATGAAAGTCCTGCTTACTTCCTGGATCATGTCTCACATTGTTTTTGAATGGCCTTCAATATTATATAATCAAATGAAAGAAAAAAGTCATTTATGAAATGTCAAATTGTGGATTAATTTACATCTACCCAGTGGTGATTTTAACATGTAAATCTTGGTGGGGCAAACTAAAACCTTTTTTTTTTTAGATGCATGCCACCAAAGCCTCTACACAACACAACACTAAACAATACATTAATTGCACTATAACGGTGACAACCGGTGCCCACAAACTGTTAGGGCCTACATTAAGCTGTCCCAACAGCCTAGCTTTCTTTTCAGCACCACGGAGTGAATCCTTACCACTGCTACAGCTGGCTATCAGCAGCGCCTTGTCTGACAGCAAAACAGTTCATTCAGCTTCATTTACTGCCTTTTTAAAAAACATAGCTGATATGGCTGACTTGCTTAAACAAATGTAGTTTCTACTGAAAATTGAGATGTACAAACTATTGCATAAGGGGACAACGAGCGGATAAGAGGCGATCCGTAATTTAGATTAAGACATTAATGAGCGAGCTAGGATGGATGTAGTCAAAATAACTATTTGTTCAGCACTTTTGAAATGTACAGTGACAGATTTCAGAACATGGGCCGTTCTCACAGTATTCTGAAATAATACATTTACATAAGTATTCAGGCCTTTTACTTAGTACTTTGTTGAAGCAACTTTGGCAGTAATTACAGCCTCAAGTCTTCTTGGTTATGACGCTACAAGCTTGGCACATCTGTATTTGGGGAGTTTCTCCCATTCTTCTCTGCAGATCCTCTCAAGCTCAACCAGGTTGGATGGGGAGCGTTTCGGCACAGCTATTTTCAGGTCTCTCCAGAGATGTTTTATCGGGTTCAAGTCCGGGCTCTGGCTGGGCCAAACAAGGACATTCAGAGACTTGTCCCAAAGCCACTCCTGCGTTGTCTTGGCAGTGTGCTTATTGTTGTTGTCTTGTTGGGAGGTGAACCTTTGCCCCAGTCTGAGGTCCTGAGCACTCTGGAGTAGGTTTCATCAAGGATCTCTCTGTACTTTGCTCCGTTCACCTTTGCCTCGATCCTGATTAGTCTCCCAGTCCCTGCCGCTGAAAACATCCCCACAACATGATGTGGCCACCACCATGCTTCACGGTAGGAATGGCGACAGGTTTCCTCCAGACGTGACTCTTGGCATTCAGGCCATCAGACCAGATAATCTTGTTTCTCATGGTCTGAGAGTCTTTAGGTGCCTTTTTGCAAACTCCTAGTGGGCTGTCATGTGCCTTTAACTGAGGAGTGGCTTCCATCTGGCCTAATTGGTGGAGTGCTGCAGAGATGGTTGTCCTTCTGGAAGGTTCTCCCATCTCCACAGAGGAACTCTAGAGCTCTGTCAGAGAGACCATTAGGTTCTTGGTCACCTCCCTGAGCAAGGCCCTTCTCCGCCGATTGTTTAGTTTGTCTGGGCGGCCATCTCTAGGAATTCTTGGTGGTTCCAAAGATTTTATTTTACATGTAACTTTTATTTCACAAGGCAAGTCAGTTAAGAACAAATTCTTATTTACAATGACGGCCTACCTGTAAAAGAATGAAGGAGCCCACTGTGTTCTTGGGGACCGTCAATGGTGAAGAAATGTTTTGGTACCCTTCCCCAGATCTGCGCCTCGACACAATCCAGTCTTGGAGCTCTACGGACAATTCTTTCGACCTCATGCCTTGGTTTTTCCTCTGACATGCACTGTCAACTGTGGGACCTTTATATAGACAGGTGTGTGCCTTTCCAAATCATGTCCAATCAATTGAATTTACCACAGGTTGACTCCAATCAAGTTATAGAAACATCTCAAGGATGATCAAAGGAAACAGGAGCTCAATAGCCTTGTCTCAGGATGGTAAGTTGGTGGTTGAAGATATCCTTCTAGTGGTGTGGGGGCTGTGCTTTGGCAAAGTGGGTGGGGTTATACCCTTCCTGTTTGGCCCTGTCCGGGGGTATCATCGGATGTGGCCACAGTGTCTCCTGACCCCTCCTGTCTCAGCCTCCAGTATTTATGCTGCAGTAGTTTATGTGTCGGGGGGCTAGGGTCAGTTGGTTATATCTGGAGTACTTCTCCTGTCTTATCCGGTGTCCTGTGTGAATTTAAGTATGCTCTCTCTAATTCTCTCCTTCTCTCTTTCTTTCTCTCTCTCGGAGGACCTGAGCCCTAGGACCATGCGTCAGGACTACCTGGCATGATGACACCTTGCTGTCCCCAGTTTACCTGGCCTTGCTGCTGTTCCAGTTTCAACTGTTCTGCCTGCGGCTATGGAACCCTGACCTGTCCACCGGACGTGCTAGCTGTCCCAGACCTGCTGTTTTCAACTCTCTAGAGACCGCAGGAGCGGTAGAGATACTCTTAATGATCGGCTATGAAAAGCCAACTGACATTTACTCCTGATTATTATTTGACCATGCTGGTCATTTATGAACATTTGAACATCTTGGCCATGTTCTGTTATAATCTCCACCCGGCACAGCCAGAAGAGGACTGGCCACCCCTCATAGCCTGGTTCCTCTCTAGGTTTCTTCCTAGGTTTTGGCCTTTCTAGGGAGTTTTTCCTAGCCGCCATGCTTCTACACCTGCATTGCTTGCTGTTTGGGGTTTTAGGCTGGGTTTCTGTACAGCACTTTGAGATATTAGCTGATGTACGAAGGGCTATATAAAATAAGCTTGATTTGATTTGAATAGCAAAGGGTCTGAATACTTATGTAAATAAGGTGTTTCTGTTTTTTGTTTTTAATAAATTCGGGAACAATTTCCAAAAACCTGTTTTCACTTAGTCATTATGGAGTATTTGTGTAGATTGCTGAGGAAATTGTTATATTTAATACATTTTAGAACAAGGCTGTAACGTAACAAAGTGGAAAAAGACAAGGGGTCTGAATACTTTCTGAATACAATGTATAAACAGTACCAGTCAAAAGTTTGGACACACCTACTCATTCAAGGGTTTTTCTTAATTTTTTAAAACTATTTTCTACATTGCAGAATAATAGTGAAGACATCAAAACTATGAAACAACACATATGGAATCACGTAACAACCAAAAAAGGGTTAAACAAATCAAAATATATGTTACATATTAGATTCTTCAAAGTAGCCACCCTTTGCCTTGATGACAGCTTTGCACACTCTTGGCATTCTCAACCAGCTTCATGAGGAATGCTTTTCCAAATGTCTTGAAGGAGTTCCCACATATGCTGAGCACTTGTTGGCTGCTTTTCTTCACTCTGCGGTCCAACTCATCCCAAACCATCTCAATTGGGTTGAGGTTGGGTGATTGTGGAGGCCAGGTCATCTGATGCAGCACTCCATCACGCTCCTTCTTGGTCAAATAGCCCTTACACAGCCTGGAGGTGTGTTGGACCATTGTCCTGTTGAAAAACAAATGATAGTCCCACTAAGAGCAAACCACTGCAGAATGCTGTGTTAGCCATGCTGGTTAAGCGTGCCTTGAATTCTAAATAAATCACAAACAGAGTCACCAGCAAAGCACACCCACACCATCATATCTCCTCCTCCATGCTTCACGGTGGGAACCACACATGCGGAGATCATCCGTTCACCAACTCTGCGTCTCACAAAGACACGGCGGTTGGAACTAAAAATCTCAAATTTGGACACATCAGATCAAAGGACAGATTTCCACCGGTCTAATGTCCATTGCTCATGTTTCTTGGCCCAAGCGAGTCTCTTCTTATTATTGGTGCCCTTTAGTAGTGGTTTCTTTGCAGCAATTCGACCATGAAGGCCTGATTCACGCAGTCTCCTCTGAACAGTTGATGTTGAGATGTGTCTGTTACTTGAACTCTGTGAAGCATTTATTTGGGCTGCAATCTGAGGTGCAGTTAACCCTAATGAACTTATCCTCTGCAGCAGAGGTAACTCTGGGTCTTCCTCTCCTGTGGCGGTCCTCATGAGAGCCAGTTTCATCATAGCGCTTGATGGTTTTTGCGACTGCACTTTTGAAGTTTTCCGGATTCACGGACCTTCATGTCTTAAAGTAATGAACTGTCGTTTCTCTTTGCTTATTTGAGCTGTTTTTGCCATAATATGCACTTGGTCTTTTGCCAAATAGGGCAATCTTCTTTATACCACCCCTACCTTGTCACAACACAACTGATTGTCTCAAGCGCACTAAGAAGGAAAGAAATTCCACAAATTAACAAGGCATTGCAGGTGACTACCTCATAATTCAAAAGGTGCAGGTGCATGGCAACAGTTGAACAAGATGAAGGAAAAAGGAAAACGCACACTGCTCTTGATAGTATCACGGGTATGTAATAAGCTTACGTATCGGCCTCACAGCCTTTGTCAGAGCTTTTGTGAATTTTTTAAAATTAGCACCCCTATGTAAACCTAGCCCCACCCACATCCGTTCCACAAATGGAAAGGGGTTGGAGGCAAAGGAAAAACAAATAAGTGCTACCAAATAGGTGATTACCTCATGAAGCTGGTTGAGAGAATGCCAAGAGTGTGCAAAGCTGTCATCAATACAAAGGGTGGCTACTTAAAATATATAAAATATTTTAATATAAAATATATTTTGATTTGTTGAACACTTTTTTGGCTGCTACATGATTATATATGTTATTTCATAGTTTTGATGTCTTCACTATTATTCTACAATGTAGAAAATAGTGAAAATAAAGAAAAACCCTTGAATGAGTAGGTGTGTCCAAACTTTTGTCTTGTACTGTATATATACAGTATATATATTTATTTTATTTTTAGCTAAACAGCTGGGGCTCAGAACAGGGCTCTGCCCCACCTGATGCTAGACGAGTTTTTTGGTTTTTGGTTTTTGATTTCGTTTTCTTTTTCGTTATTGAAAACCTTCATAGAAGGCATTGGTAGAAGTAAATTATGCTGCATTCATATCCATGTGGAAAGGTATAATTTCCAGTGTGAAGTAGTATATATGAGTTGGATGTATTCACATGCTTTTGAGAAACGTTGAATTGCTATTGCCAAACAAGCTTCATCAGCCATAAACTAAAAGTATTGCTATGATGCTCGCAAACAAATTATAGTGTTCAATAAACATATTAATAGATTGCTTTGTATAAATATTTTATTGTTGCATTTAACTGCTGAAAATGCTGTTATTGAGGTAATTTCAATGGTAGTTAATGTCAGAGGTCACCGTGTGGGAGAATTCGGAGCCCAGGGATGATAGACGAGTTTCCCCACCAGTAATTACCAGTTCGAGGGGCGTTCAAGTGAATTTTTCCCAAACATATGTGGTAAATACCACATTCCCACTTGGTTATGAACGCAGGGTTAATCCACAAAGTAGTCGGGAATTGTACCATAAAATTAAAGTGCTGGCCAATCAGATATAATTATATAATTAGTTATCAGGTAAATAACAAAATAGCAGATTCCATGGTAGAGATGGGCATAAACTATAGAGTTAGATAGAGGACTGTAGGTGGATATAAACCATTTTAGCATTGACATTGAGGGCTTCCACCATTTTAAAGTAGTCAACTGGGTTGGGATTCCTATGGGTCGGGAGCGATCAGCTTATTATCAGAGCATTGTCTTATTCAAATTTGGTTGCCTATGGTTAGTAAATGGCTTTAAGCTATATCACTGTCATCTAGTGGCCACAAAAAAAAAAAAAACATACTATTTATTTCAGGACTCCAGCACTGCAGTTGGAGGTACATCACCAATATGACTTGACTATTAGCGTGAATCTTTTTTTAAACACAAACTAAAAAGAAAATGTACTACTGTCACAGACTCCATAATGGCACAGCTGCAAAGACCTAAGATCCTCTATCTATGCCATAAATGTACCATGGAATAGCAAAACTATTGTAAAATAATTGTACAATGTCTAAACAAAATACTCCAAACTGCCCTTTCCTAACACTGTAGGCATATAATTCTCAATGAGATTAGGCTGTATAAATAAAGGTTAAATTAATGAATGCTCGTCTTATATATTTGGGGTTATATATAAAAGAACATTGATCAGGTAATTGTGTCCAATGTGTGGTATTCAAATGCCAAGAGTAGGTCAAAACAGAGTGCAGTGTACTTAACTTGTAGAAGATGGCGCCAGAGCTCTTTTTAAGAGGGAACATTCTACATAGCGCACTGCACCAAAACCCAGCACTACTGTATTGATCACTACAAATTTGGAAGATCCCAACTTTCTCATTTCCGAAGTTATTAGCCTGATATATTTTCAACAGTGAATTAACCCTCTGTCCACAAACCCATTTCCCTGCTATTTATACCCCCTTATCCATTAATGCAACTATCACCATAGGTTGTCTTTAAGGGAATTAGGCTTGGGCCTTTTGTTCAGAACATGAACCATGATGTGTCAATGCATCGTCATATATGTCAATCTACATCCAGTCTCTCCAGCACAAGCGCTTGGTGTAACAAAACACTGCTATAGCCTACAGTAAGTATCTGCTCTGAACCCTACAGTATGTCTCTGTCTGATATTGTGTGTAAAGTACTGCTGTTGTGTCTTGTCTCCAGTAGCACTGACTGGGTGTACAGTAGGCCTCGTGAGCCTGTGGAGGACGGAGACATCTGTATATCCAACTATTCTGCTCCTACAAGCTGCTGCTCACAGCGCATGGCAAGAGCACACTCACACACATAGAAGCCTGGCTGTGGTGCGCGGCAAGCCTTGTCCACCATCATTGTTATGTGAGCTCAGTAGCAGTTTCTTTTCTTCTGCAAAATAAAAATGAATCTAAAGGCTCTGTGTCTATGGCTTTGGTGCAAATGAGGGCACACGAAGGTCTTTGTTTGATAAAGCCTATTTCTGAAATTGTGTGTGTTTATAGCTCTTTAAAGAGTTATTGTCTTTGGTTGATGATCCCAGGGACCAAATATGTGGGGTGCAGTAGTCCTGGGGGTTTAAAATATAGTTTCAATTTGAATTGTCAACATGAACTCCATTGAATTGTGATGTGCAAAGTCAAAGGTAAAATGTTCATACAACATTGCAGTTGAAGTCTATGAATAGACCAGGTGTTGGTACTGTTAATGTACTTTTAATGTGTTTGCTTGTGAGCACTCGTACACACACACTTAACCCTCTGACAGTTGTTTGCTTTGGTTGAGTAAAATTTATTTTTCAAGTGTAATTTGTAAGCCCCCCACACCTCTCTGATTCAGAGGGGTTGGGTTAAATGCAGAAGACACATTTCAGTTGAAGGCATTCAGTTGTACAACTGGCTAGGCATCCCTCTTTCCTAACAGTGAGAAGCTTGTGTTTGGCCATATGCGGTTGATGTCTTGTTTTTTTATGTGAGATCCCTTGGGGGCAAAACTATAAGAGAACAGTCAGCAGATTCTGATAACATGTACAAGCAGGGTGTTTGTTTTACTCATCAGAAATCAAAGTGGCATTTGTGTGGAGCAGGATTTGATTCCCCAGCCTGCTAGTTCAGGAGGGTCTTTTGAGTTCAGAACAACATTTCGGAGCTGTGGTTCAACTGATTTTCCAGCGATAGAAAAACAGACTGCAGAAGTGCTATGTTAACTCTCTCTCACCCACGACGAGCAAAGGAATTAAAGAGTCCACCATCCTCAGTGGAGAGCCAGGGAGGAGAATTCAAATGGAAATTCTTTATCAAAGAAATGAAACAATCATTCATAAAAATGTATCAACAGCCTGAAGAACAAGAACTGTATAATGTCATTAATGTTACATGCATACTTTGTGAACTAGATGAATTATAACAAACTGCTTCAGAACTTTTACAGTAGGATACATTTTGAGATTTCATGTTATTCATGAATGATTTGATTAATTGGTTACCTCACGATGTGACATGTTCATGACACATTGAAGCGTGTAGCCTATAAATGTAAACACTGGTTTGCCTTTTTTGTCTTGTAATACATACAAGGCCTTTGTCTTGCATGTATAGGAACACTATACCAAGGCAAATTAACTGCACAACTTTGTATAAAGAGGCCCTAAATGTCTGAATAGCGTCTTCTGAGTATCTTAGAACATCTGGACTATTTGCATGTTATTAACAATTGGAAGTTAATGACGTATGCAATACAGTATAATAATAATCCATCTAAAGGACGTTTATGACCATGGTTTCACATTATTACTGATTTTAAAATTCTAATCTTTCACCTCAGTAACAACACAATTCTCATTGAGTGTGTGATCTGTAAGACATTGTTAAATATGTGGAGTAATAGAGATGATGCTAGCAGCAGGCTCTGGTGGACTGGCTAAGCTCTGTGCTTTGTTCCCAGATTGCAGGGTTAACGATTTTCCGTCCTGGGTGGCGGGGGAGGAGCATAGAGAGTGAGTGTTCCGAGCGATCCGAGTTGGAGAATTAGGATGCAGCTCCCATCGTCAAAGCCGAGTAGCTGTCTGCTGCCTTCCCAGCAGCCCCTGGGCCAATGATGGATGATATATGCAGTGTGGCCCCAATGCTCCTGAAGCACAGTCTGGCTATGCTATATATATATACATACATACATACATACATACACAGTGAACCTAGGATATTTGTTGCTAATTCACCTCCACAAACCAATGCCCACTCAACCAATACATGAGCAGGGAATAAAAACTTTACAAGAGAAGTGGAAATCAAATTGTTATAACATTATGTGGGGTTTCTTACATATCACCTGGGTTGAACTTATCCTGTAGGGATCGCGAGAAATAAAAGACAGACGTGTAATATTCATCAGTTTATTTTCACACTTTTTATTTGTAATGACATTTTACACTATTTGCTTTCCATCACTTGCTTTCTTTACACAATATTCAAATATTTTTTTTTTTAAAGATTCATGTTTTATGGAATAACATAGATACAAATATTTTAGGAAATCATATGCATGCATCTCAAGAAACATTACATTATCACTATATAGTCATAAAAGCTCTTGCAAAACAAAAACATTAGCCTAACTCATATGTTATTGCTTTTTGGATACATGATGTGCACTTGAACATAATGTATCTGGTCGGGAGTTTAAGCATTAATATGTGTGTGTGTGTGGGCCTGGACAGTGTACGGAGTGTGAGGGGTCAGGCGGTGCCTCACCCCCAAAAGCCCCTTGGGACATCTAGCTTCCCAACCGCCTTTCTCTTGTCCTCCTCCCTCTCTCTGCCTGTTCTCATTACCCTTACCTGCTGTCTTGCTCTCCTCTCATTTACTCTGTAGACCCGACTCTCCTCCTGCAGTCAGTTTAGCCCCAACCCAGTGGCCCTGTCGCCTGGGGAACAGTCACTGCATACCAATGATGAGGGGAGACGAAAAGAGAGCGCCCTGCTCCATCTGAGGAACGGCCTCCCTTCTGTCACCCCCTCCCCTACACCTCCGCTACCTCCTCCTCTTTGCTCTGGGGAAAGAGGGAGGCAGAGAGAGAAAAAGAGAGTGAGAGGTAAATAGAGGCAGATGGAAAAAGAGAAACAAGAAAAAATAGAAAGAGGGAGAGAGACAAAAAGGGGGGAGGGACACACACCAGTATTTTAAGTGACTACAGTGGGACAGGACAGACTGAAAGGTTGTATGGTGTCTCCCTCTGCACAGTGGGAATCTAGATCTGCAGAGCAGTGCTTCCAGCTTGCCCCAAACGACTCTGGCTAATTACCCAGCTCCAGGCTATCTGTCTGTCAAGTAGAGAAGCAGCCAGCACGCCTGACATTTCTACTGACTCATGGCGAGCCAATACGCCATGTGGACCAAAACAGGAAGAAAGTTAAATGAAAACACGGAGACTAATTTCTCCAAATGTAACAGATTTGGAGATGGCAGATGGCAGACCCCAGTGATACAGTGACTGTGATTTGGTCTTACCTGTGAGTGAGCAGACACATAGAGAGAGAGGGGGGGGGGGGGGGGGGGGTAATTAGTGAGAGCAGAAAAATGACAAGGAAAAAAGGATATTAATCATGTTAACAATGACTATAGGAGAAACATTTCAGGACCATTCCGGGGTTTCATATATCTAAGTCACACAAACATTCAGGCATAGTAATTCACATTATAACCCCTCAGTGTGAAATATGACTACACAGATTGTGTCCATGTGACCACCTATGCATTGGTTGGGCAGTGCAGTGCACTCAAGGACACACAAAGAATTTCCTCTGTCATTATCGCTTTCAGCAGTGACACAAGGGAGCCAGTATGCAGTATTTGAGTGTGTGTGTAAATGTCTGTGTGCAGACTCTGTGACTAGGTCTACAGTCTTTGACTGGGCATGTCCTTGCCAGGTAAAAGATACATTCATTAATTGGTCCAAGTAGCTGTTGACCAACCAACCAATGGGTTAAAAGCATTTGCCTGTGGCAACACAGCCAGGCCAGCTGTAGGTCACATTCAAGTCCCAGCTAGTTGAAACCCAACCTGCAAGACAGATCCTAATTATCCCAGCCAGTTGCGGTTCAATAACTCCAGCAAGCTGGCAGCAAGATACCACGTTTCCGTGGCAACAACTCCGACGAAGTGATTTGCAGATCAGAGTGAGACGGGAGGTAACTGTGGATGTGGGGAGGGAGGAACGGGGGAATGGAGAAGGGGTGGAAGAGGGAGGGAGTAGTACTCAGCTAGAACACCATCATGGGCCGTTAGAATGCACGTACACAGATAGAATGCACATGACACGCACATAGACATGCACTCAAACATGCAGTACACATACAAACATACTTAGGCACACACACACACATACATACTTAGGCACACACAAAGTGCATACCAGTGGACATGCTAATGGTCATGCACTGTCCAGACATCAGTGTCTCTGTACTCCATCCCCATCCCTATGGTTGAAACGATGTCTCAGGTCAGGAAGAGGTAGATACGGTCCTTCCACTGTTCAACTTACTGCAGTGAAGTGTATCCCTGGGCATTGCTGCCCTGAGCATAAAAGGGAAAACTTGGCCCTGTATATTTTGGTGCCATGGTTGTATTGTCTAAAGCAGAGTTTCCTAAACTCGGTCCTGGGTCCCCCCCTGGGAGCACATTTCGTTTTTTGCCCTAGCACTACACAGCTGATTCAAATAATCAAAGCTTGATAATGAGTTAATTATTTGAATAATCTGAGTAGTGCTAGGGAAAACCTCAATATGTGCATCCCTTGGAGGCCCGAGAACTGAGTACGGGAAACACTGGTGTAAAGTGCTGCACGTATATTGTCTAAATCAGGGTTTCCGAACCATCTCCTTATTTTTTGTTTTAACCCTAAACTGGCACACCTGATTCAATTAGTCAAAAGATTAATGATTAGTTGAATAATTGAATCAGGTGTGCCAGTTAAGGGTTAAAAACAAAATGCGAAACGTCTGGGAGGCAGGAGAGGGTTGGGAAACCCTGGTCTAAAGCACTACATTCCCCTAAATTGGATTAAAATAGAAATGACATTTGAATTTGGATGGCTTTTACAGGGAACGAAAGTTGTCATTTGTATGATTTTGTGTATTTTCAGGTGACTGTCTGGCCTCCTGCCGCAGTGTCTGGAAAAACACGCCAGGCCCCGCCCCCACCACCACGCTCTCTCACACACCTGCTGCTCCCCCATCTACCTGAGATAAGAGACCTGCTGAGCTGCAACTCACAAGGCACAACACTGCCCGACAATCAATGGTAGAAAACAAAACAAAAAAATCCCTTTAAATCCATCAGATTTCTGTGTCAACTCTGTCCATTTGAAATGTGTGAACCGGCCTTTAATCTGCCCTTATTACATTTTATCACACACAAATGGGAAGTGCTGAGCATCACACATACAGACTTGGACAAAAATTCTGCCCTGGCATTTCAGCCACACCAGCCCACATCGCCGTGACTTACACACAAAGGCAGTAATGCTACTGACACATAACATAGGCATCTATAGTACAGCATCTCAACTTTTACTGTACCAGTGACCCGTGAAACATGGTCCTCCTTTTTTAACCAGCTCATGTTTAAGACAAATACAACGTTCTAAGACTAGCATCACTGGGACCAGAAGACCCGGGGACCACACTGCCTGTGCTGGGCCCAGCAACATCCTAGGGTAACACTCTACATCCTAGGGTAACACTTACTATTTTAAGTGTCCATAATAAACTAATTTATAAGGTATTTCTAAGGTATTTACAAACCATTTGCTCACCATTTATTAATCCTTACTACCACATTTGTAAATGTTAGTAAGCTAGTTATACACAAATGTATATATATTTCCAGAAACATCTTATGTTGTGTGCTTATTCTTTTACCAGGTGCATCAGGAATGTCCAATGGCATGCTCATCTTTTTGTGAGAAATTACACTGGTCACTCAAAACATTTATAAAGTACAAAGCTAACATACGGAATTGTTTTAAGATGGTCATACCATGGATCATCTAGCTATTTGATTTAGAATTTTAGGACCCCTTTAGCTATAAAATAATAATAAATAAAAACATTATTTGATAAAATAGTGAATTTGGCCTTTACTACAATAGCCCATAGAAACACACTAAATAACACATTCATAAATTGAAAAAAAAGACAGTCAAAACATAAATAATAAGGAATAAGGTTTTGAAGTGTCTGTCCTATATCTAGGATATGCAGTATATTTTAGTTTTTTTGGGACACATTTAACCCCTTATTTTAGATTACACAAAACTACCTCCATACTTCAATTTGTTTGTATGGGTTTCCTTCAGACGAGTTACCTGACACTTGTGGGGGTCGTACAGAAAAACAGAGAACGCCATCGTGTTCCATAGAGTGGTCATAATAGTTTGTAGGCCTAACCATTCGGATGCTACAGACATTTTCGAGAAAAGACCGATTTTCGGGATGTCTCAAGGTCTGACGAATACGACTGTAGCTCGGCCACCTTCCACCGCAGATGCGGAAAGCTGACATAAGCGAATGCGGTGGATTGAGACGCAGCCCTGATATTCCTAGCTTAAATTGACTAGGTTTGATGGGGATTTTTTATTATGTTACTTAGATCGAAGTTAAGGAACTGGCAGTCTCTCTCTCTCTCTCCTTCTGTTTTCTTCTATTGAATTCAAAATACAACCTTCTGTGTATTTTCAAAGAATGATGCTGGGATTAGTTTAAGTGGATGCGAATACATTTACATCAAGAAGTGACAGGCCTTTCAGCGAATATAATAAGCGGGAGATAGCCACGGAAGGCTGGAAAGTCCTGCCTATGCAATTTGAAAATCTCAACAAATGTATTTGTTACTTCATAAACAAACGCTGCAGATTAACAGTGAAATGCTTACTTAAGGGCCTTTCCCAACAACGCAGAGAGAAAAAAATGGAGAATTAGTAGAAATAATAAATACAATTAAATGTATACAGTACCAGTCAAAAGTTTGGACACACCTACTCATTCAAGGGTTTTTCTTTATTTTTACTATTTTCTACATTGTAGAATAATGGTGATGACATCAAAACCCACATATGCTGAGCACTTGTTAGCTGCTTTTCCTTCACTCTGCGGTCCAACACATCTCAAACCATCTCAGTAGTAGGCATGATCTGTGTCAGTGTGCCTTTCTCTGACAGAGTCAGAGTGGGTCTCACTCATTAATGATGAGCGTTTGACTTTGAATGTGAATTTGCGCCACCTCAACTGAGCCAATCAGAAAACCGGGCTGGCCGTTGCCCACCGGTCAGGCAAATGCATCAAAATAGATCATTAGGAAAGCAGATAGAGCGCAAAAGTAATTTAAAAAAAGTGCTTTCAGAAAGTACTCACACCCCTGGACTTTCCCCCCACATTTTGTCTTACAGCCTGAATTTAAAATGGATACATTTATATTTTTTTACACTGGCAGACACACAATACACCATAATGTCAAAGTGGAATTATGTTTTTCAAAATTTTTACAAATGAATAAACAATGAAAAGCTGAAATGAGTTGAGTAAATAAGTATTCAACCCCTTTGTTATGGTAATCTTAAATAAGTTCAGGAGTAAAGAATGTGTTTAACAAGTTGCATGGACTCACTCTGTGTGCAATAATAGTGTTGAAAATGATTTTTGTTTAACATCTCTGTACCCAACACATACAATTATCTTTAAGGTCACTCAGTTGAGCAGTGAATTTCAAACACATATTCAACCACAAAGACCAGGGAGGTTTTCCAATGCCTCGCAAAGAAGATCACCTATTGGTAGATGGGTAAAAAAACATAGAATATCATTTTGTGCATGGTGAAGTTATTAATTACACTTTGGCTGGTGTTTCAATACATCCAGTCACTACAAAGATACAGGAGTCCTAACTAACTCAGTTGCCAGAGAGGAAGGAAACCATTCAAAAATTTCACCATGAGGCCAATTGTGACTTTAAAACAGTTAGAGTTTAATGGCTGTGATAGGAGAAAACTGAGGATGGATCAATAACTTTGTAGTTACTCCACAATACTAACCTAACTGAGTGAAAAGAAGGAAGCCTGTACAGAATAAAAAATATTCCACAACATGCATCCTGTTTGCAACAAGGCACTAAAGTAATGCTGCAAAAAATGTGGCAAAGAAATTAACTTTTTGTCCTGAATACAAAGTGTTATGTTTGGGGCAAATCCAATAAAACACCCTACTGAGTACCCCTCTCCATATTGTCAAGCATAGTTGTGGCTGCATCATGATATGGGTATGCTTGTAGTCATTAAGGACTGGGGAGTTTTTCAGGATAAAAAAGAAACAGAATGGAGCTAAGCACAGGCAAAATCCTAGAGGAAAACCTGGTTCAGTCTGCTTTCCAACAGACACTGGGAGGTGAATTCACCTTTCAGCAGGACAATAACCTAAAACACAAGGCAAAATCTACATTGGAGTTGCTTGCCAAGAAGACAGTGAATGTCCCTGAGTGGCCGAGTTACAGTTTTGACATAAATCTGCTTTGAAAATATATAGCAAAACTTGAAAATGGTTGTCTAGCAATGATCAACAACCAATTTGACAAAGCTTGAAGAATTTTCAATAGAATAAAGAAATATTGTACAAAGCTCTTAGAGATTTACCCAGAAAGACTCACAGCTGTAATTCCCACCAAAGGTGGTTCTAACATGTATTGACTCAATGTGAATCATTACATTTTCAATAAATAAGGTAAACATTTCTAAAAACATGTTTTCACTGTCATTTTGGGGAATTGTGTGGAGTTTATTTATTTCATAAATGTTGAATTCAGGCTGTAACACAACAAAATGTGGAATAAGTCAAGGGGTGTGAATACTTTCTCAAGGCATTGCATATATTTTAATGATTTTGTCAATTTCAACCAGCCCACCATCATTAAACGATGGTCCGGCCCATCTGGCGGGCAGGCGGGCAGACGGACGTATGCACGCACACACACCTCTTTAGAATGGAATGCAATCTTCACACACCCCGGGTTCGTTGGCGAATGGACTTTAATCTAGAATCATCTGGAACCTGGGTTAATCCACGGCTGGTTGCAGTATCAATCAAGCACATTTTTTCAGAGCCAAAGAGTCTGAATGCTGTATAAAATGTCACACTGAATGCACAAATATGTTTCTCCTAATACGTCCAATTCCAATCCATATAGTCAAAATGTAATATGGTTTAATTACTCTATGGCAAAATGGTAAGAGGGGATTTTGATACATGACATAATAATGAAATATAGAACTACTGTTGCTGATGATCAATGGGAGAAATGACAAGACAGTATGTTTATCTCTTACTATGTCTTTAACCTGAGGACCCACCTCCACAGTGGTTCAAGATATAATCTCATGATATAAAGTCAAAACCAGCTTCAGACAAGAGGCAGATCATAGTAATAGCATCTGTCCTACTGTACCTTAAAATTAATGAATTAGGATATCGCATTTTTTGGCATAAATTATTGAAATAAATATGAGAAAGCAATTGGATGATTCGTTGCCGATGTCTAATAATACAAATACAGTTCCACAATATGAGTTTTAGTTTTTTTATTGATCGGCACTGTTTTTCCTTGCTTATTTTCAATGTCTTGTTATCTTTGTTCATTTTCTTTCTGCAGACTATACAAACAGTTCTCTATCAGAGTTCATCAACCTTTACCATATCAACACACCCTTTAGAAGAGGAAGGGAGAGTTAATTGTTTGAATTGTGAATTGCCTCTCAATTTACATGGATTTTACACTACATCTCCGAAACCTGCCATGTTTGAGCTATTCATTTATTGCAATGTGTCTGTCTATTCCTCTTCTCATGTTGTAGAATCCACTCAACACAGGAAGAAGAGAACCAAAGGTATAATTCGCAAAAGTAATATCCAGAATTCTCTTTTACACTATTTTGGGATTCTCTCCATATTGTAGTATTTTCCCTTCAGACTCAGCCATGTAGGCTACTTTACTGCATTTCAATGCAAAATAAATCCACATAACTTGGACCAGTTTCTCATTGTAAAATAGTTTGCCTAGGCTATTCCGTATTGAACAGTATTAGAGGCTAAAGCCCTGAGGGTTGCTGAGATGATGTGACTGTAATATTTATTGCTTCCTTCAGATGACGATATGGCTGAGCAGAGCAGCCAGCCTGCTTTGTTCATTTTAGGGGAGCTAGCAGTCTAGCACTGCATCAAATCAAATCAAATTTTATTGGTCACATACACATGGTTAGCAGATGTTATTGCGAGTGTTGCGAAATGCATTGATGCACTGACCATTTTATCAGTGGGCTTCCTGCGAGCGCTAGCTGCCTCCCTGACTGCCAGGCTTTGCTGCGTGTCAGACACATCCTAATAAAACTGTCTGGCTGTTTTGTGGGCACCAGCTCTACACTCGCTGCGCCGTGTCTGACTGCTAGGAGCTCGCCGCACCGTGCCTGGCTGCTTGGTATTCATTGGGGCATGACACTCACTCTTTCAGCTAGTGCTGTGGGCTCTGTGGCACAGACACAGACTGATTAGTTGGCATCGGCATTGTTCACTATGAACACCAAATGGGGAATAGATAGGAAAAAACATAATTAGTAAGAGAGAGAGAGAGAAAAGAGAAAGAGGGGGTGGGGGGGCAGGGAGAGAAAATCTATTGTTTTAAAACGGCATTTCTAATGTGGGTCATTGAGCAGAAATTCTTTTTATTTATTTTTTTGTAAAAAAGCTAGCTGCCTTGGGAAAAGCAGAAAGATTAAAAATGAGGTCAGTTGTGATGGTGACTTTCTAACAGTCAGATCAGAGTGAATTTGTATGGGTTTGTAATGGTATTGTCTTGGTCAAAAGTTCAGATTGATTTTGTATAACAACAAATCATGTGTTCCCATTTTACATCCTATCTGAAATCTTCTGTCTCCCTGAATTAAGATGGATTTCAGAGAAATGTTATTTCTTTATTTTACTTTATTGAAGTCGATAATTTGAGATTATATAAGGTTTTTAAGAAGCATTTAAACATGTTTGAAACATGACAAACATTTAAGCACCACATATTAAACTGCTTGAACATCACCTAATTTCCACACATCTTGTAGATCTCTATGTAAAATGTATGTAAATAAATATAACCAATTTGGAAAACCATATGGTAAACTATTTACATAGGTAAACAATGTTTCTGTCCCGAACAAATATGTACTATAATTCCATATAGTGTATCATTTACAGTGCAAATATAGTAGAGTAATTAATGAAAACAAATGTTTGCAATAGAAAAGTAATTGTTATTCATAACTTCAGGTTTGCTGGGTTGAGGTCATTAAAATGTAATTGTGTCTTCAGGGGAAGTTATTTGCATCCATTTAGATTAAAATAAAGCAGTTAGAGGGATGCTGAAATTAAAGTATGCTTTCAGATTCCTTCATACATAATTGAAATATTAACTTTGATATATAGATATACACACACACACACACACACCTGCTGTATTGAATGATTTGATATGAGGTGCGCCTGCTGTATTGAATGATTTGATATGAAGTGTGCCTGCTGTATTGAATGATTTGATATGAGGTGCACCTGCTGTATTGAATGATTTGATATGAAGTGTGCCTGCTGTATTGAATGATTTGATATGAGGTGCACCTGCTGTATTGAATGATTTGATATGAGGTGCGCCTGCTGTATTGAATGATTTGATATGAAGTGTGCCTGCTGTATTGAATGATTTGATATGAGGTGCGCCTGCTGTATTGAATGATTTGATATGAAGTGTGCCTGCTGTATTGAATGATTTGATATGAGGTGCGCCTGCTGTATTGAATGATTTGATATGAAGTGTGCCTGCTGTATTGAATGATTTGATATGAGGTGCGCCTGCTGTATTGAATGATTTGATATGAAGTGTGCCTGCTGTATTGAATGATTTGATATGAGGTGCGCCTGCTGTATTGAATGATTTGATATGAAGTGTGCCTGCTGTATTGAATGATTTGATATGAGGTGTGCCTGCTGTATTGAATGATTTGATATGAGGTGCGCCTGCTGTATTGAATGATTTGATATGAGGTGCGCCTGCTGTATTGAATGATTTGATATGCGGTGCGCCTGCTGTATTGAATGATTTGATATGAGGTGTGCCTGCTGTATTGAATGATTTGATATGAGGTGTGCCTGCTGTATTGAATGATTTGATATGAGGTGTGCCTGCTGTATTGAATGATTTGATATGAGGTGTGCCTGCTGCATGATGCCACCATATTTGAAGCAGGGTAGTGTAACAGTAAAATACCAAGTTTCAAACTGGCCCAAGCAACATTGGTGTGAATAAATAAAGTAGGTACTGTAGATGCAATGTGTATCTGATTTGATGCTGCTCAAAAAATATTGACTTTGTCATGCCATCTAGTTGGTTTGCTAGTCGAGTATGGGTGTGGTGAATTGAAGAATTTTTGGGTCTTACATTTACGCCAAAGATTTCATATGGAAACATACATGGAAAAGCAAATCCCAAACGTGCGCTTCATGGAGGTACATGGTTGTCGGTGCATGTTTGTCCACAGCAGTTTGACTGTTATTCACACAAGCAAGATGGAGAAAACCAGTTCAATGCGACATCTTGGCCGAGTACCGTGATAGAATGGATTGACCGACGGGCATCGTGGTAAATTACATTACTGTGGTGACATACGTTGGCCTTTATGATTCCTCGAACGCTATGGATAAAACACAACTTTGTTATCAACCATTGTCTTTACATTTGCTGAGCCACACAGGCATGCATAGTATAATATCTACCTGTATTCTTTGCCATGTATGGATGATCATACATTGAACACAGGGATGTGAGTGAGGGCTAACTCGATAGTAAAGTCCATCAAAAAACAACTACACGTTTTCATTCTACTACCAACAATGCTCTCTTTCAGTCCCTCTTCCTCATCTCTCTATCTCTCCCCCTTCCTCATCCCCTCTATCTCTCCCTGTCTTCCCATTCCTCCCTTTCCCCATACATCCTGATGTGTGTAACATTGATGTCAGCAGCTGTTCCGTCCCGACTTCACCCTTGGCAGGCACATTGGGTTTGCCACTGTAGTCGCTCGTGCCCTCCGCCCGCATCCCAAGAGCCTAACCCGTGATTTTTCATCGAGAGAGCTCACAAGTTAGGGTCTCAGGGAGCAGGAGAAGTACAACAGGGTCCCGGCACTGAGGAGCCGCACACATTCAGTCAGTCAACCAGTCGGCCGGACGTGGGGGTGAGCAGCATGGCACCCCTCTCGGTCGCACTCTAACTCTCACTACCACCACCCCTAGGTGCCTCCCTCTCCATCCTGACCCAAAACCACCTCCGTGTGTCTGTCTGCCCAGTGTCCGGTCCACTCTGACCGCTTGGGTAATGTGCCGACTGGCTCCGTCAAACAACAGTCGTCGAAGCAGGAGAAAAAATGTCCCACTTTTCCCCTCCTTCACTGCAGAATACTTATCCCTTCGTTTCAGAGAGCTGGAGTTAAAGATGAGATGAAGGCTCAGCACACAAAGATGGGCATAGACATAGACCTACCAGAATACACGCCACAAACACAGTAAACGTTAACACCACAGCACAACAAGACAATGGCAGAGACAAAGATGAATGACATGAGAGAAAACAAAGAGGGCAAAAAAGAGGAATAGGGCTTGCTGGAGATGGTCAGACCTTAATTTCCCCTGTCGCTGCGCAGAAGCCAGAGTTAGCCATAGACAGGCGAGCCAGCATTCCCTGCTATGCTGTGCTCTGTGCTAACTAGCCTTTGTGCTGGCAGAGGAAAGCACCCCTAGCCAGGCAGCCATCTCGCCTCTTTGTCCTCTGACATGCAGGCAGATCATCAGTCTACATCTCCCTCTCCCCCTCGGGATGGCTGGACCCAGTGCTGGCCACTGCACAGGACCCTTCCGAAACCTTGCCTGCACTAACCGCTGCTGACCACCACACCACCACCAGGGAGGAGAGCCGCCTGACAACCCCAGTCTGAGGTGTTCCACCACTGGGGGGGACCAAACCCCCCCCACGCTCTGTGGATAACCTCAGTCAGAAATGAAATAATAAGAAAATATATCTTTACACAACACCACCACTCTTGGCTGACCCGCTTCGGTCGCGGAAGTGGCAGGTAAAAACCGATACTACTAAAAAAATAAAATAACTCAAATAAAGTTGTCTCGTGCAGAGCTCTCACAGTGCTTCCCCCCACTCCCTGCTACAGACTGCAACGCCCCCCCCCCCCCCACACACACACACACACACTGCTTTCTCTAATGTTAACCGCCCCCCCACCCCTGCACCCACTGCCATGGCGGCGAGCTCTGCACGGTACAGAAATAAGTTGTCACCGCCACAGTGCCAAGCGAGAGAAGCCACATTCAGTCACCTCAGTCCTCTCATCACAGACAGAGTTCAGACACACACAGAGTACAGTCACAGGCTGTGGTAACCAGACACACAATCATCATTGTCATGAAAGAAAGCAAACTGCCCTGTCATGAATCTTAACAACGCACCACATTGCAACCAAATGTCATTTGTGCACTATAGCCCCATAACTCCTCCCACTAATAATTAGATCGATAGATGCCTCACTCAGGGGAACACAGAGTAAAGCGGAAGCTTCCGGAAACGCAAGTGCTGTCTTTGTTGCTGCACGCCGTGCAAAATCCTACGTCTGTGCCGACTATGCCTTTGTCATCCATCTTTGAGTGGAGGATGAGGAAGAAAAGGATAAAAAAAGAGCAGGCATAAAGAAAGCAAAGGAAAAGCAGAAAGGGAGATGCTGAGACCACGGTGGCTGAGCCAGACGCAGGTCAGTGAGGTGGGACGCCTCTCCACCCCCTCCCTCACCGCTTGCATCATCAGCTCCATCTCATCACCCCCCACCTCCGCCTTAGGCTCCAGGATCTCAGCCGCATCGTGACACTGTCATCTATCCTGTTTTTTTCCCACGCAGGTCCAAGACTAACACCACGGTGACAACAGGGCCATCGGGAGAAAACGGTGACGCCAAAACATTTTGTCTCCCAAAACACTGGCCAACTCCTATTCCCATCACCCCTCCTCTTCTCCCCATCCCCAGGTCTCTACCTGTCTGCTCATCTGGCTGTCTGTGACTCCTGTCTGTGGCTGCTCACTCGCCTAGAGTGTTGTACTACGCTACGGCAATGGGAGTCTGCAGCGACAGCCCTCCCTCTCTCTCACTCCCTCCATACAGCCTCTGCCGAAGCACACGTTCCACCCATTCTGCTGATCAATTCCTTCTCTTTCCTAAGGAGCACAAACACACTGCAACCAGCCAGCCGCCTGGTGGGTTGGCCAAGGAGGAGGACGCCCTATAGTGGCTCATGCTGTTACACTAGAGACACTAACATACTGACACACAACTCAGAGTACATATCCAACACAGACATGTTGACACACAACACAGACACAACCACAGACACAGTCGTAGACAAAACATAAACAACAAGCAAACTGACAAATAACATACCAGAGACAGACACTGTCACAGTCCCCCAACACACAGATAGGCACAGAAAGACTGAGTGCAGACAGAATGACACAGACACCAAAACTGAACACAGACACAATCAAAAACACTGACACTTTCACAATATTGTGACCGAAGCATTGAAGCATGCACACAGACAGACGATGCAGTCCGACAGCACTGTCGTTCACCAGTCAGACCAGACAAAGAATAGCATAATAGCTTTATAAAAGTATTAAATAGATATACATGTATATAGATGCTAAATGACACAGAAATCACAGGGCAGGGCTGTTTGTGAGATTATCTGCTTGGACAGGTTTCGGGGTGAAGTGGCTAAACCTAACCTGAAGTATTCTATCTAGTTTCTCTCTTTCTAGCAGCCCGTCTATCTATCCCCTTAAGATCCCCTTCACTGTCCTCCTCATCCCAAGGTAGAATAAATACCACAGACCTTACTCATCTTACACATTTGATGATAAGATGATGAATGAAATTATCTTTATTTAAGTTGAGGTTATTTAAATAACAATTGTTTGAGGGGCTATTTTATGCACAGTCTGTCATCACTTGGTAGAATACAATGAACACTAAAGTGTTGATACGAGGCACAGCAAATGGAACTAAGTCATAAGACAGAGCAAAACAAAGAAAACAGACGATGGGTTCTTTTTTCTCTATCTGAGTGAGATCTGACCTTGACGGCTCGTCCTAATCTCAGAGCCCCTGACCTATCACCCTCAACACCCCAGATGGATTAGGGTCGCGACCCCGTGCGACAGAGAAGGGGGACTGCAAATTTTATCATTGATTGATTATGTGCTAGCCTTTTTAGGGGCCCTAAGCGAGATTCGGATCGGGGGCCTCCCCACCAATCGGGCAAACATTTTTAGTGGCCTTCCTCTTGGAGAGAAAAGTGATCATTTAAACTTTTTTCCTGCAATTCTACACATTTTTCCATGGGGAAGAAAGAATATGTCGCAATTTTATAACACATTTCATAAAATTCTACTTATTTTAGCATGGGGCAGAGATACATTTTAGCTGTTTTAAAGCAAATTTCCTGAAATTCTACTCATTTTGCCATGGGGTGGAGAGATTTTTTTCCTCCAGTTTTAAAGCTCCCTGCACCTTACAATTCTACACATTTTGCTATGACTTATGCCATGTTGATGATACCTGAGTGAGAGTGACTAACAAAATCAATGTGTGCCCCCTGGAGGTCAGGGCCCCGGGCACGTGCCCTGTGTGCCTTGTCGGTATTTGGCCATGATGACTAGATAACTGGCTAAACTAACTTACCAATCTAAACATTGTTAGCTGACATGGCTAATTAAGTGACTGTCAGTGAGTGACATATAACGATATAAAAACTGCTGATGCACAACCAAATTTCGAACTTGCACTTTGTGTATTATACTATTATAACTCTCAACAGTAAGAGTTTCAAATTGTATTGATATATTGTTGTCGGCGACCGCTTATGTAACTTATGCCTGGAGCCCTGAATTCACACTGCGAAACCCCCAAGTCTCGGCTTTGCTGCAATGCAGAGATCCTCCGCTCCACACACAGAAATGTATTATTACATTATCTTCCTCTTGAAATTTGAAGAAGTAGGCTATAAAGAGCAACAGACAGGTAGGCTGTAGTTTTATCTGAATTGGGTGGGTTGGGGGGAATGCGCAGCATGTGGCGTCAATTAGCCTAGCTAGCTATAGTGTGCTCACTCCCATCTCTCTCGGCCCGTTCTGCAGCTGTAACAATAAAGTGCCAGTCTGTACCTCGTGCAGCAGTGCTCAGGTTAAAAACGTAAGTAAAAAATAAATAAATACATTTATTTCTAATATCTGGATATCCGACCAAAATTCATGATACTATTCCGAATAGTAAAATTATTTCAAACCCCCATCCCTAGTTATTGTGTATGAGAGAGGGGAGGTGGGAGCGAGGGAGAGAGGAAAGGGAGAGGAGGCGGCAGTCTGTACACCAGGACTGGTGATCAATCAGCTTCATTACAGCAGTGTCACTGCAATGTCTGGAGCTACCACCACCCCGCCACACACACACACACACACAACAAACACACACACACACACACACACACACACAACAAACCACACACACACAAAATCTCTGAGCCACTCCCATCAGCGCAGAGCCACTCCCATCAGCGCAGAGCCACTCCCATCAGCGCAGAGCCACTCCCATCAGCGCAGAGCCACTCCCATCAGCGCAGAGCCACTCCCATCAGCGCAGAGCCACTCCCATCAGCGCAGAGCCACTCCCATCAGCGCAGAGCCACTCCCATCAGCGCAGAGCCACTCCCATCAGCGCAGAGCCACTCCCATCAGCGCAGAGCCACTCCCATCAGCGCAGAGCCACTCCCATCAGCGCAGAGCCACTCCCATCAGCGCAGAGCCACTCCCATCAGCGCAGAGCCACTCCCATCAGCGCAGAGCCACTCCCATCAGCGCAGAGCCACTCCCATCAGCGCAGAGCCACTCCCATCAGCGCAGAGCCACTCCCATCAGCGCAGAGCCACTCCCATCAGCGCAGAGCCACTCCCATCAGCGCAGAGCCACTCCCATCAGCGCAGAGCCACTCCCATCAGCGCAGAGCCACTCCCATCAGCGCAGAGCCACTCCCATCAGCGCAAAGCCACTCCCATCAGCGCAAAGCCACTCCCCCCCAACACATGCACACGACTAGACAAGACACGCATTGACCCTCCTCTCCTCCCCCACTTCTCCTCCTCTATACTCCTATCATCTCCATTTCTCTAGGCTAGACTGTGTAGCAAATCTTGGAAAACCATGGTTGGTCGTGGTATTCGTGGAAACAGAACATGTGTACAATGTCATAAACATTAATGACCCTTGTCTTCCAGTAAAAATCTAAAGGAAGAAGGAATGTAAGTATCAGGAAGGTAGAGTAAGTACATCTCCTCAAACCTCTATGATGCACTACTAACATAAAAGAGAACGCTGTCATAACAGAAGTATTATGATTTACACCCCAGGAATACTGTAGTCTCAAAGAACACAAAAAAACTAACAGGAAGGCAGTGCACACAATGACTTGAGAACCAATATAAAACTATCAAAACGCTATTACACCACATCAACACATTTAACGATAAGCCTGAATTCAGATAACAGTGTCTTACAAAGCGGCAGGCGAATGTCAATCAGACAGGTA
>NC_074677.1:22323144-22325644 GCF_029448725.1 Salvelinus fontinalis | reverse complement strand
AGAGTAAGAGAGAGTAAGAGAGAGTAAGAGAGAGTGAGAGAGAGTGAGAGAGAGTGAGAGAGAGTAAGAGAGAGAGTAAGAGAGAGTAAGAGAGAGAGAGAGTAAGAGAGAGTAAGAGAGAGTAAGAGTAAGAGAGAGTAAGAGAGAGTAAGAGTAAGAGAGAGTAAGAGAGAGAGTAAGAGAGAGAGTGAGAGAGAGAGAGAGAGTAAGAGAGTAAGAGAGTAAGAGAGTAAGAGAGTAAGAGAGTAAGAGAGTAAGAGAGTGAGAGAGAGAGAGAGTAAGAGAGAGTAAGAGAGTGAGAGAGAGTAAGAGAGTAAGAGAGTAAGAGAGTAAGAGAGTAAGAGAGAGAGTAAGAGAGTAAGAGAGAGAGAGAGAGAGAGAGTAAGAGAGAGAGTAAGAGAGAGAGTAAGAGAGAGAGAGTGAGAGAGAGAGAGAGAGTAAGAGGTAAGAGAGTAAGAGAGTAAGAGAGAGTGAGAGAGTAAGAGAGTAAGAGAGTAAGAGAGAGTGAGAGAGAGAGAGAGAGTAAGAGAGAGAGAGAGAGAGTAAGAGAGTAAGAGAGTAAGAGAGTAAGAGAGAGAGAGTAGTAAGAGAGAGAGTAAGAGAGAGAGTAAGAGAGAGAGTGAGAGTGTGAGAGAGAGTAAGAGAGTAAGAGAGTAAGAGAGTAAGAGAGAGAGAGAGAGAGAGAGTAAGAGAGTAAGAGAGTAAGAGAGTAAGAGAGTAAGAGAGTTAGAGAGTGAGAGAGAGAGAGAGAGAGAGAGTAAGAGAGAGTAAGAGAGAGTAAGAGAGTGAGAGAGAGTAAGAGAGTAAGAGAGTAAGAGAGTAAGAGAGTAAGAGAGTAAGAGAGTAAGAGAGAGAGTAAGAGAGTAAGAGAGAGAGTAAGAGAGTTAGAGAGAGAGAGAGAGAGAGAGAGAGTAAGAGAGAGTGAGAGAGAGTGAGAGAGAGAGAGAGAGTAAGAGAGAGAGTAAGAGAGAGAGTAAGAGAGAGAGTGAGAGAGAGAGAGAGAGAGTAAGAGAGTAAGAGAGTAAGAGAGTAAGAGAGAGTGAGAGAGTAAGAGAGTAAGAGAGTAAGAGAGAGTGAGAGAGAGAGAGAGAGAGTGAAGAGAGAGAGAGAGAGAGTAAGAGAGAGAGAGAGTAAGAGAGAGAGTAAGAGAGAGAGAGAGTAAGAGAGAGAGAGAGTAAGAGAGAGAGAGAGTAAGAGGAGAGAGAGAGTAGAGAGAGAGAGAGAAGAGAGAGAGTAAGAGAGAGAGTAAGAGAGAGAGTAAGAGAGAGAGTAAGAGAGAGAGTAAGAGAGAGAGTAAGAGAGAGAGTAAGAGCGAGAGAGCAATAGAGCGAGAGAAAGAGAGAGCGTAAGAGCGAGAGAGTAAGAGAGTTAGAGAGAGAGTAAGAGAGTTAGAGTGAGAGAGAGAGAGAGAGTAAGAGAGAGAGGTGAGAGAGAGAGAGAGAGTAAGAGAGTTAGAGAGTAAGAGAGTAAGAGAGTAAGAGAGTAAGAGAGGAGAGAGTAAGAGAGTAAGAGAGTAAGAGAGTAAGAGAGTAAGAGAGAGAGAGAGAGAGAGAGTAGGAGAGAGAGGAAGGGGAGAGAGAGAGTAGGAGAGTAAGAGAGTAAGAGCGGTAAGAGAGAGAGAGAGAGAGAGAGAGAGAGAGAGAGAGTAAGAGAGAGTAAGAGAGAGAGAGAGAGTAAGAGAGAGAGTAAGAGAGAGAGTAAGAGAGAGAGTAAGAGAGAGAGTGAGAGAGAGAGAGAGAGAGAGAGAGAGAGTTAGAGAGAGAGTGAGAGAGAGAGAGAGAGTAAGAGAGTAAGAGAGTAAGAGAGTAAGAGAGTAAGAGAGTAAGAGAGTAAGAGAGAGAGAGAGAGAGAGAGAGAGAGAGTAAGAGAGAGTAAGAGAGAGTGAGAGAGAGTGAGAGAGAGTAAGAGAGAGGGAGAGAGAGTAAGAGAGAGAGAGAGTAAGAGAGAGAGAGAGTAAGAGAGAGAGAGAGTAAGAGAGAGAGAGGAGTAGAGAGAGAGTAAGAGAGAGGTGTAAGAGAGAGAGTAGTGAGAGAGTAAGAGAGAGAGTAAGAGAGAGAGTAAGAGCGAGAGAGCAATAGAGCGAGAGTAAGAGAGAGAGTAAGAGCGAGAGAGTAAGAGAGAGAGAGAGAGGTAAGAGAGAGAGAGAGAGTAAGAGAGAGAGCAATAGAGCGAGAGAGAGCAATAGAGCGAGAGAGAGTAAGAGAAGAGAGAGAGAGTAAGAGAGAGAGAGTAAGAGAGAGAGAGAGTAAGAGAGAGAGAGAGTAAGAGAGAGAGAGAGTAAGAGAGAGAGTAAGAGAGAGAGAGAGTAAGAGAGAGAGTAAGAGAGAGAGTAAGAGAGAGAGTAAGAGAGAGAGTAAGAGAGGAGAGAGAGTAAGAGAGAGAGAGAGTAAGAGAGAGAGAGTTAGACAGAGAGTAAGAGAGAGAGAGAGTTAGAGAGAGAGAGAAAGGGAGAGAGAGAGGGAGAGTCAGCATGTGTTACACACTGTAAAGAACTAAACTA